>NW_021681272.1:51783-103958 GCF_001412515.2 Diachasma alloeum | reverse complement strand
CCCCCCCCCCCCATCGCCTCGCGAATTCCAATTTTCGGAATTATTCATTTTGATAAAAGAATGATTTTTTTGATTGAAAAAATGCATGCATACGGAGGGATGAGGGTTCAACAAACATATTTTGTCATGCCCCCAATTATTTTCAAAAATTACGGGTGAAAAAGTGACCCCCACCCACGGTCCCCGGTGGTACAGTGCTCTCCAAAAGATGTGCATATCGTTCGCCAGAATCTTTCGCCAGTTTCAGGCTCATCCAAGTGCTAGTATGAAACGTGCACATTCTCCATATCCCGCCTCATATGGATTTATCTCGATAACAAGTGATTTAATGAGAAAAAATAAAAAAACACTTTTTGTTTAAAATTCAGTCAGCTACAAAAAAGGTTTAATGACATTTTTCCCTAACATCACTTTCTCCCAAGATAAATGAGTAATTTTTGGAAAAAATTGGGAGTCGAGGAATTATCATTGATCATAAAGCTTAAGCGTTTCAGGAAGTTCTTGGATTTTTTACGTTACACCTCATCAGAGTCAAACGCCACGAGGGTCATAAAGGAATGATTAAATTTCACGAGAGTCAAATGTCACGACGGTTATAAGGGGACGGTCAAATTTCATGAGAGTCAAACGACACAAGAGTCACAAGGGAATGATCAAATTTCAGGAGGGTCAAACGTCACAAGCGGATCGTCAACATTTCAGGGTCCGAAATAATTACATGGAAAATTCAGCATAGCTGAATAATATTAATACCATTATCCTTCTTACAATTGAGAGTCTGCGATAGTTCCATTCGACATTTCAGGATCGTTTCAGCATCGTCTTCCTGTGTGACTCTTGTGACCCTCACGATGTTTGATCCTCGTGAAATTTGCTTATCTCTTTGTGACGTTGGACCCTCGTAAAAAATGGCCATTGTGACATTCAACCGTCGTCAAATTTCGTTATTCCTTTGTAACTCTCGTGACGTTTGATGCTATTGAAAATTTAACGATTCCCTCGTGAACCTTGGGACGTTTTATCCTCATAAAATTTGACCGTCCTCTAGTGACCCTCATGATCCTCATGACCCTCCTTACGTTTGACCTTCTTGGTAATTTGACCATTCATATGTGACCCTCGTGAAATTTGCCCTCATCCCCTTGTGGCGTTTCACTCCCGTGACATTTGTCCATCCCCTTGTGACCCTCGTGAAATTTGATCGTCTCTAGCTGAATCAATTTCCAACAAAAAGCGTTATTTGATTTTTTTCTCGTAAAATCATTTGTTATCGAGATAAATCCATATGAAGCGGGATATGCAGAATGTGCTTATTTCATACTAGCCCATGGCCACAAAGTACATGAACAACATTTTTTTTAATCATTAAACCGTTCATTATCTTCCCTTTAGATATTCTTTGAACCCCCCTCGGAAAATCTCACCCGGAATGGAATATTTTATGACTATTTTTAGACTTTAAAGTTGATTTAATTTTTTTACGTGTATTTTGAATTAGAAACACGAATGACCTGTGAGCGACACCTAAATATTGACCGATTGCAGTAAATTATACGACATTTTGAACATCTTTTAATACGCCGACACTTTTTGGCGTAAGAGTGAGAAAAAAAATATAGGGCTGAAATTTTTCACGCCATAGTACACACGTACAAACATACGACATACTCCCTCACAAATATTTTCAATTTCCATTTGTGCTCCTCTCCGGGCCAACAGTACCTCGCATTTATCAGACAGACGCTTTCGGAATTGCTGGACGATGTACCTGTTGCAGGTAGACCTCGCTGGTTCCAGCAGGATGGAGCACCACCTCACTGTGCTCGGGAAGTTACTGCTTACCTGGATCAGCAGTTTCCTAGACGTTGGTTCAGTTGCTATGGCCCGCTCTACTGGCCTGCACGGTAAGACTACTCGAGAAAAAAAATTGTACCGGAAAATAATGGATTTCTATCTTCATTAGTTCCCCTGATGTGACGCCGCTAGACTTCTTCCTTTAGGGCTATCTGAAGGAACAAGTTTATGAGTCAAAGCCAGAGAGCGTGGAGGACTTAGTGGCGCGACTACATGCAATCGCAAACAATGTGGATGCTGAAATGCCCCAGTATGTTAAGGTGGAGGTTCTCAGGAGGATTCATGCCTACGTGGCTGCTGGAGGAGGCCATTTCCAGCAACTGCCAGCATGAAAATCTATCACAATCGGCCCTTTTCAGGGCCACCAAAAATTTGACGTGGCACAGCAAAAGATTTTGAAGGCACGAGAAAGTCTGAAGATTTCATGTGGATTGATGGATAAGGGTGATTTCGGAGGGATGATTTGAGCTCAGACTCATTTCACAAACCCCTTTTTCATTGTGCCAAAATTTGCACCAACCCAATACGTGTGAAGGTGGCTTCCACCCCCGGAAAAATGTTTTCCCTCTAATGCTCTTAAAGTTCTCCCCATTTCGCCGTTTCTCCGTAAGAACGCACGGGCTCTTCTCCCGTACCTCAAGTGGCCTTTCGTGGCCTAAAAGCATTAGAGAGTTAATTTGCCTCAATCCATGCGAAGTGAAAGCAAAAAGTGCTCAGCCTCATTTTGGACACATGATTTGGGCTCAGACTCATTTCTCAACCTCCCTGGTACGTGCGGAGGTGGCTTCCACCTCCAGACAAATGGTTCATTTACCTCAATACGTGCGGAGTGAAAACAAAAAATTAAATAAAATACTCACCCCCATTTAGGAACCATGATTTGGGGCCAGACCCGTTCCTCAACCCCCTCTCCTCAGTGTGTGAAAATTTCAACTTCCCCGATACGTGTGGGGGTGACTCCCATCCTCTCACAAATGTTTCATTTACCTCAATACGTGCGGAGTGAGAACAAAAAATTGAAAAAAAAAATACTCATCCCCCTTTTGGACACATGATTTGAGCCCAGAATCGTTTCTCATCCCCCTCCCCTTACTGTATGAGAATTTTGACCTCCCCGATAAGGAGGGGGGTGGGTGGCTCCCACCCCCTGGAAATGTCCAATTTTCCTTAATCTCTGCGAACTGAGAGCAAAAAGCGAAAAAAAATACTCACCCCCTTTTTGGATACATGATTTGGGCTCGGACTCACTTCTCAATCCCGTCCCCTCACTGTGTGAGAATTTTGATCTCCCCCATACGTGTGGGGGTGGCTTCCACCCCGTCACAAATGTTCAATTATCCTCAATCTGTGCGACGTGAGAGGAAAAAATTGAAAAAACAATACTCAACCCCCTTTTGGTGGCATGATTTGGGCTCAGTCTCATTCCGCAATCCTCCCCCCTTTTTCGTTCAAATTTCGTTCAAAGTCAGACCAAAAAAAAATGCTAGGATCCAAAAATGGAAGAGGAACTTTCCACTTCAAAAAGCACCCTCTTCAATACCCTCGAAGGAGAAAGGTCGGTTGCGGGAGACCCTGTATAAAGATGATCCGGAATATTTCATCCCTCCAGAGAGCAAACATACTAATTTACCGACCACTCTCTTTCCGAAAGAAAAGTTTGTGATACATTACGCAAACTTAAAGCAATATACAGTTCTTCGTTCATCGTGTTTTAAAATTCTATAAGTAGCCCTGGTTGGAATCTTATATTGATCTGAATACTATGAAAAGACAACAGTCAAAAAATGAATTCGAAAAGAAATTTCATAATTTGATGAATAATGCTGTATTCGGAAAAACTATGGAAAATGCTAGAAAACAGAAAGATATTAAGCTCTTCACACATTGGAGTGGTCGATATGGAGCAAAAGCATGGATAGCAAAACCCAATTTCCATAGCTGTATGGTGTTTGATGATAATGAATGAATGGAACATCCGTATATTTCAAGAAACCTATCCATATTGGATTTATGATCCTCGATTCATCCAAAACGATTATATATTACTTCTATTAGAACTACGTTAAATGTATATTTGGGGACTTAGCAAAACTCATATATTCCGGTACAGATAGCTTACTCTATCTGTTTCAAGTACCAAATATCTATAAGTCTATAAAACAAGACATATACATCTTCGATACATCTGATTATAAAGAGAATAATGAGTATAGAATGCCCTTCGCAAAGAAGAAAGTATTAGGACTCATGAAGGATGAGAATAATGATCGAATCACGTTTGAATTTGTAGGTCTATGAGCCAAAACATACGCATTTAGGATGTTGAATGATGTGAAAGCTAAGAAGAAACCTGAAGGTGTTAAAGCTGCTATACTCAGGAAAAGCACATTCAACGATTATAAAAATTGTCTTTTTGGTAATGAGCACATTATCAGGAATTAGTATTGAATCCAGAGCAAAAAACATGAGTTGCACACAATCTGCTAGGAGAAGATGGTTTTGAGTTGGAAAGATGATAAACGTATGATTTCACTCCATGCAACAGATATTCTACCTTGGGGTTATTTCGAACCACTTGTGTAATTATATATATATTCTCAGATTGTTTCTCATAATAATAATAGCAATGGTAATAACGTACACATTTGAATAAATGAATAAACTTCAAGTGGTAGGAATCAAGGGAAAATTGGAGCAAAGAATAACAATGCTGGTTAAATTGTCATTTACGCGACGTTTCGCTGATATATTTCAGCTTCCTCAGGCTCTGGAAATTAAATGAATTACAATTACAAAACGATTAACATTAGTAAGCCCAACAATGTCTTGGAAATATATAAGTCTGATTCTAACCTAACAATTGATTCTAACACTCTACGTTAAAAATTAAAATTAACAATTAACACCAATTGGACACATATCTTGACTTAAACCGCATTTAGTCCGACTATTAAATAACTCATCGTATGGGTTAGACGCAGTTTCATTATTTATCAACATACCGCAGCAGTTAGTCACTGACATAATTGAAGAGAAATAGGATATATGGGCTCCATTGGTCCCAGCTCCGAAAGATGTTGTGATTGACTTAGTTAATTTCTGCTTTGAGGCGAGTTATTTCTCTTTCGACAATGAGATTTACAACCAAGTGGATGGAAGAAGCATGGGGAATCCTGCTAGCCCAATCCTAGCTAGCCTTGTTATGGACTACGTCATATCCAAGGTTGTGAGCGAATTACCCTTCGAGATTCCCTGGATCAAACTGTATGTGGACGATACAATTCTCCCAGTTCCAGGAAATGAGGTTGAGAGAGTGAAAGACCTGTTCAACTTGGTCCAACGGCGAATCCAGTTCACAGTGGAGATGGAAACTGACAGCACGATCAACGTTCTAGACGTCCAGGTCTTCCGTGAGAGCAACGGGCTACTGAAAACAAATTGGTACCAAAAACCGACTAGCGCGGGACGAGTTATCAATTTTAAGTCCAACCATCCAACCTCTCAGAAGATTGGAGTAGTTTTCGGATTGCTTCACCGAGCAATAGGCCTGAGCCATGAGGATTTCCACAGGGAGAATCTGAACCGAGTGAAGAAGGTGCTTGTCAACAACAACTATCCGGTAAAGTTCATCTCAAAGTGTGTGAATAGCTTTCAAGAACGGAGAGATGGACATACTACTAGAGTTGAACCGGACACTAAACGTAGTTTCAGACTTCCACTGATTAATGGGCTGTGGCATCGTTTAAACAGATGTTTAAAGCTCACAGATTCGAGGTTTGTACCATACAACCTCAGGAGAGTAGGAGATCTTTATTCGAAGCTTAAAGATCCCACACCACCGTTGGAGAGGGCAGGTGTGATAAATAAGATCCCTTCTGAGTGCCAGAAATGGTACGTGGGTCAGACGAAACAACTTCTCGGTGTACGGATTAGGCAGCATAAAAATGATTGTGTTCCTAAGAAGCAAAATAAAGATGAGAAAACCGCGTTAGCATTGCATCATGTCAGCACTGAACATCGATTCATATTTGAAGCTACGTCTATCCTTGACGTGGAACAAAATTGGAGGAAGAGGAACATCAGCGAAATGATACACATCAGTTTGAACACGACGGTGAATAAACGGGAGGACACGCAACATTTAAGTTCGATGTACAACAGCTTGCTGAGGAAGTTTAAACATCAGTCTCTCGGGGTACCCTAGTTACCGACGTGTTGAGTGGGGATCCAGGACGTGGCGCCACTAATAGAGTGGTTAATGGATCAACTTCTGACCAGGGGGACATCGGACATCGGCTGTCATTCGCACGATGGTGTTGAACTGCTGTACACTTGTTTGTTGTGTGTTTTTGTTAATTCAATGTATCTGAATCCCTATACGATGAGTTATTTAATAGTCGGAATAAATGCGGTTTAAGTCAAGGTATTTGTTCAGTTGGTTTTGATTTTTAATTTTAATTTTTAACATAGAGTGTTAGAATCAATTGTTTGGTTAGAATCAGACTTATATATTTCCAAGACATTGTTGGGCTTACTAATGTTAATCGTTTTGTAATTGTAATTCATTTAATTTCCAGAGGCTGAGGAAGCTGAAATATATCAGCGAAACGTCGCATAAATGACAATTTAACCAGCATTGTTATTCTTTGCTCCAATTTTCCCTTGATTCCTACCACTTATATTAACACCATGGAGCTGAACACTATTGATTGAATAAACTTTTTCAACATTTAACAAAGCGTTTTTATTGTTTTATGTATACTTGTTTTCTTACAATTGTCATGCAGTTATCTTAAAATGAGTATTAAATATATTCCATCTATATTCTTCTGATAATATAGCATTCAATATTCTTTCATGAAAACTTATTCAACTTTTAAGCTCATGATCTCAAGCGATTTTTTTCCATGAGACACTACATCATTTTCCGTGAGAACATACGGTGGAACTGAGCTGATCTTATCATTATACACATCCTTTTCTCATAAAACATAACTTAGAACTATGTGAAACGAGTTTCAAAAAGAGTTTGTCTATGTTGTTTTTATAATATAGGGTTCAATATTTCTTCACATAAACTTATTCGATGTCTGAAACGATTATGATCTCGAGCAATCTGATCAATAGCAAATTTGGGAGAATTGTAAAACTATTGAAAACAATATTATAACGATTTCAAACACCATGAGTTAAACTTCACGCTACGAGTTGAGATTCAGTAAACTGAACTTGACTTTGTATTGAGTGTGGATCGTGCAGAGTACGCGAGTTATCCCCACTCCAACTCCCAATGTATGATTCTTCATGGAACAGTGAGGAACCATCGAGCATATTCGAGACCAATCGAGTATCTTATTTCATGCAGGTCTCAACAGGACTCAGCCGACACCCCCACCCCACTAACCGATGAATCATTGATGAAATCATTCTTCTCGAAAGTTCCGCGATCGCAGCGCCAATATCCAATTTCTTACAAGTTCCAACCGGTCATTATGGTATCATATAAGTCCCAACAGGACTAAGGGGGAACTCCCACCGCAATAACGTCATCCTTCTCGAATGTACAAGTCTCAGCAGGACTTAGAGGAAACGCCCACCTCGTACATTGATGAGTTATCAGTCTGAGTGACTCACCGATGTCATTCATCTAAAAAATATTCAATCTGTTGTATGTCACTTTTCTGTCTAGTTATTTTAGTTTCAAACAGAGCAGGTAAGTTGCCCATGAAGCGCTAAAGCGCTCTGCTCGCTGAAAGCGAGAAGGTTTAAAAAGTCGAATAATTCACTTGAACACTTGTGCATGATTGGAATAACTGAATTTTAATTGATTAAAATAAACTCGGAGATTGTTTGCAAACTCTGGATACAAATATTTCTGGAGATGTGTTCTCTTTGAACTTGGAGAGACAAGTGATCTTAATTCTAACAGTTTCTTCTTACGCTACTTGCTTGAAATTACCGAAGTCCTAGTTCCAACTCCCAAGGAGGGGTAGGGAGCCAATCGGGGGTATGCTACATCCCCACATCTCTCGGCCTTCGGGCCTACCCCTACTCCAGTCATGTGACTGATAGCGCAGGGCCCCATCTGGCCCCTCGATGTGTCCCAAAGAGGGAGAAGACTTTTTCGGGGGATTAGGATGGGGCAGAAGAAATTGTGTTGGGGAGAGAGTTTTCAGGGATTAGAAAAGAGGAGAGAGAGTTTTTCGGAAACTGAAATTTTCGAGGATTTTACGATAGGGTTTTATGGTAGGGTTTTATGGTAGGGTTTTATGGTAGGGTTTTATGAAAGGGTTTACTAAATATTCCCGAAATCGAAAAGAGGGAGTGGACGTTTTTTGGTGATTAAAAGATACTGGACGCGACGAAGAATTTACAATGGGATTAAAGATAGTACAAGGATTAAGGGAAAGTATTTCGAGGAAGGTTTCCGGACAGCACATTTGGTGATAATAAATCTTGTCTGTTATTTCTAACTCATTTAAGTATTTTCTACATATTTCAATCGTCTAAAATATTCTTTATTCATTATTTCTATTATTTATATGCGTTGATAATTTTTATCTTATTTGCCTATCATTTAATTCGATATTTGTCGTCCTTCTAATTTCTACCGTGAAACTGAAGCGCCACTAGTGAATTCTTGGGGATTTTCCAACAAACTAGTATAATACACAACAAATCATTATTTTCACATATTTGCACATGTTTGCATATGTTTATAAATGTTTGCAAATGTTGTCCAATGTTTGCAAATGTTTGCAAATGTTGTCAAATGTTTGCAAATGTTTGCAAATGTTGTAAAATGTTTGCAAAGGTTTCCAAATGTTTGCAATTGTTTGAAAATGTGGTCAGATGTTTGCAAAATGTTTGCAAATGTTGTTAAATATTTGCACATGTTTAGGACTTACGGGGAGTTCTCCCACCATGCAAGTCGAGGACTCCTCGATGACGTCATTCATCTCAAAATTTCCGCGACTGTGGCGGCAATATCCAATTTTATCCATGTGTCCACAGGTTTTCATAGTATTATATTTAATACAAGTACCACCAGGACGGTTCCCTCACCATGCGAGTCGATGACGACATCCATCTCAAACCTTCCACAGCTTGTGGCGCCAATATCCGATTCCATGCAAGTTTCAACAGGTCATTATATTTCATACAAGTCCCATCAGGTCTTAAAGGGATACCCCCACCACGCCAGTCGATGACGTCATCCTTCTCGAACGTTCCGCGATGGTGGCGCGAATATCTGATTTCCTGCAAGTTTCAACAGGTCATTAGATTTCATACAAGCCCCAACAGGTCTTAGAGGGATTCCTCCACCACAAGAGTCGATGAGTCATCGATGACGTCATCCTTCTCGAACGTTCCGCGACGGTGGGGCCACCATTCCAGAACCTTCCACAACGGTGACGCCCCTGGTGGAAATTTGGTGAACTACTATACAGAACCCGCCTAGCCTATCTACTATCACAACCTGCGTGTGAGCTCTATGATTTTTTTCTGCGTTCCTATTTATTTGTTTCTGTAACGTAACTCGGATTTTATTGAACTGGGCTGAATTGTTCAGCTCTCTAAATTTTCATCTGTCCTCTAGCTTCATTGAAGTGCAGGATGAATATATTTGTTTCGATTCCGGAGCGTATAAAATGAAAATCGATTCCTTAAACAATAATTAACTAACTCGATGTCCAGCGATTACATCCCAATTTTTACCATTTTTATTCTTCCTATAAAATCTGACGAGATAAACACTCATCTTGGGGGCAATCCAGAAGTGGGTAGAGCCCTGGATATATTCAATTTTTGCCTTTTTCGTTCAGAACTTCACAATTTTTTTTGAAGATTGAATATACAGGGTGTCCCATTTGAAACGATGCACCCAAATATCTTCTAAGGGGGGCAAGTGACAGGAAATTTTCAGGGACATAAGTTGTAGGGTTCCGAGGAGTACATTTGATGCATGCATTTTTTTAGCTTTCAGGATCATACTTGCAAGCTGTAAGCATAAGGATCGTTTTTTAAAATGGCAATCGCATTTTTTACCCCAATGAAACTTGTTCTCCTTGATGAGTTGTTTTCAAATACCTCATCATTCATGTGAACTCCTTTAATTTTACTCGGAGAATGCGACGAAAATGAGTTCTGTTATCAAACTAAAGATTCAGACTTTTTCAGAATGAATCATGTGAATTTAGCGTGAATTCATGTGAATCATAGCGAGAATGGCAACAGCTCGTGGATCATCAGGATTAATACCTTGTTGTTGTGGTTGTTATCATCGAAAAGTTCGTCCTCTCCTACAATTCCTTTCAATGTTCCGAATTACTGCATCTGTGGGATGACGTCGGCGATTAGGGTACCGTTCTCGATATGTCTGGTCAGCGGCTCGATAGACTCCGCGGCACTCTCCTAGTACCAGTAAAATATCGACAATTTCACTCGCTGAATACATCGTGATGTGTTCAATGAAATTACAGGGGATACTAACTCGATTCTGGTTGAGTTGAAGCTGTTTCGAATAGCAGAATCCTCGAGGTAATGGGGAATTCTTTGTTATTGTTTACATTCCATAACTACGGTTGGTAAATGCATTAGCAGAACAATTATCTACGCCAAGACGCGTCAAGGGTGTGTGAATCTTCAGTTTGATAACAGAACTCATTTTCGTCGCATTCTCCGAGTAAAATCGAAGGAGTTCACATGAATGATGAGGTATTTGAAAACTACTTCTCAAGGAGAACAAGTTTCATTAGGGTCAAAAATGCGATTGCCATTTAAGAAGAAGCTCCTTGTGCTTGCAGTTTGCAAGTATGATCGTGAAAGCTCAAAAAAATGCATGCATCAAATGTCCTTCTCGGAACTCTACAACTTATATCCCTGAAAATTTCCTGTCACTTGCCCCCCTTAGAAGATATTTGGGTGCATTGTTTCAAATGGGACACCCTGTATAAAATAAGAAAAATAATTTCTAGTAGTAACATCAATGTCATCTCGACAATTGCTAGTAATGTTCAATGACTATTTTTCTCACTCGAATTTCAACCAATCAGAGCGCAGTATTTGAGGCTGTCAAACAGTTTTATTTCGGAAATTTCTAACAAATTTCCGACGGAAATTCACTAGTAGTTTTTTAAATGTTTCTCATCTTTCAACGCATTTCACGTTTAATATTATGTGTGACAAATAAACAAAAAAGTGGGTTGTAAATGTATGGCTGTGTAAATGTATCCGGGTACTGTTCACTGCACCGTGCTTGGCCGAAATCCGAGTGGAAAAATAATCCGTCAAATACCACTCGTGCTTAAAAATTAATCGGATATGTCCCTCAAGCTTCCCAGCCGAGGAACGAGTGTGTCAAATTTTGTAGAAAAATTTGACGCAATCATTCTTAGGCAACGAAGCTATCGGAAAATATCCGATAATTTTGAAGCACTAGTGGTATTACTATTGAATATTATCATCATCATTATTCTTATTATCCCTTTCTTCTATACAAACAATTGCCTTTTTTTCAATCCTATCTCTCCCTGCAGCGCTTCAAAAAAAGGTTAATAGAAATATGTTATTTATACATAATTGAATGAATTTGAAATATCACAGTTGAAGAAACCATCAGAACGCTCAGTTTCAAGGAAATTCATGAAAAAGTGAAAATTTTCAACAATCATTATAAAAATCTAATCAACCAATACAGCTATCATAATGATCTTTTAACTTCGACTTAATGGCATTGAAACAAACATTTGAAGCTATGATTGAATTCATTTGAAGCATGATATCCTAAGATATTCCGGGAATTCTGATTTTCAAAAAATACAGAATTTTTGATAATTTTCAAATAAATCAAAATAACGATTATTGCTATCGCCTTCATCTTTGAAATCAGTCAAAAGGACATCCAAACAACTATTTTAAACCATCATTCAATCAATTCAGAACATTTTTTACTTATCGTGAAAAAAACTATTTTTGAAAAATTGAACAAATTGAAAAAATTGATAAATGAAGTAAATTTTAATTAATGGCAATTGATAGGGCTCAACAATACTTACATTCGAGGAACAAAAAAGATGTAATTCCATAGATTCATTAGCGAAAAATCGAAGAACAATTTGTTTGTTATGCCCTAAATAACGTTATGAAATCCCTCTGTTGATCCGGATAATATGAGGACACGAAAGTGGCACATAATATCCGAAACAAAATAGAGAATGAAGAATTATAAAATAACGTCGAATATTCATGCATTAAATCCACGTATATTCGACGAATGTCGATAACTGGGGTGCAGCATCAGCACTTTGTGCCCCAACGAGTGGCCTTCGCGCGCCCCGGGAGACGTCACCCGAGGCCTCGCAAGCGTGCGACGAGGAAAAATGACCTGATGCAATCGAATCCACAAGGGAATAAAAACCCGTGAATTCGTTGCCTCTAGGCCAGTTATTCGACGAGTCTTTAATTACCTTCTTTACACTTTATACTCACCTGATACCTTCAGTATCAGACCGAGTTCTTATTTATTTAATAAATGGTTAATTAATTGTTCAAAACCGACTCCCAATAAAGAACATTATTTCTATTATCTACTCGCGTGTGATTAATCCCTGCATTGAACCCATCCGCTCGGGTCCATAGCATGTTTACATACGTGCGGACACGCTTTATAAATGGCATTTTCTGACTTTTTGCATCATAATGGCTCGATATAACACGAAAAATCCAACACGTAAATTTGAACAATTACAATACTTCCATTGGGACGCAAAAAAATAAGGGCCTTTAAAGATTGTTAATAATTCGACATAACATCACGAATTCTTATTAGATTAATAAAGCACTTCAATCTTTTAGCCCCCCTCCTGCCCCGCCGCACCCTCATGAATTACTTATCAAAATGCATCAAGTTAATTACGGAAGTTACAATAAAGCGAATTATGCGCGTAGTGACCTGTGTCCAGGGTAACCAGGCAACGCCGTACGCTTTCAACAATATAGATTTTCCTCTCACGACGATTTTCACGACGGGGTTGGTGATGAAGTGAAAGCGCTGTAAAAAAAACGAACGACACACACGCAACCCCTGTTATTTGTCTCGCCCCCCTGAATGAGAAGCCAAATATCAGACATTTTTACCCTCTGTGACATTGCACGCTCCAGAAACGCAGAAAAGACACAATAAAAAAACACAGTGAATAGTGATCATCCTCAAGATACAATTTTATCAATCACTAGGGGGCTACGGCCCCTGCTCGCTTCGCTCGCCAACCCCGGAGTGGGCTTCGCCCCCCCGCTCGCTTCGCTCGCTCCCCCCCCTCCTGTGTGGCTATGCGGGTATGACCATGGGGGTTTGTTCAATACTTTCATTGTTGAAATTCTATTGTGGAATGCATTCATTGGCATTCAAATAGAATAATTCACTCAAACCACTCAAAATTTCCGTTTCTGCATGTATTGCTCCCCTCCTAAAGGGAAGGGGATAAGGCTCCATCCAACGCCTATCCAGTGAGGCACAACCACTCAATATTTTCCATACATTCATATACAGGGTGTCCCTGAAGTACATGCCGATCCGAAACCAGCAGGTTGACGGGGTGATTCTGAACAGAAAAGTCCTTTTGCACTGTGGAATAGTCCTTTTCCACTTTTCGATCAGAAGCACCCCTGAGCAGTTATTAGGGTGAGAAGGATAGCCAATGGCGCTACCGCGTTCAGCAGCTGTACGTCCGTGTAGCTGTGCGCATCAGTGTGCGTGATGCCCCTTCCACTGAGCAGGAGGCGGGATAGAGTTCCCCTTCCACTCGTGAGCGAGGAAGAGAAGGAACGATACTCCTCTGTCGCTTTTATTATGTTTTTGGAGGGGATTACGAAAGAGAAAAAAAAAGATTCTTTCCTCTCTCACTCTGAGTAAACAATTAATAATTATTAATTGTTTACGGAATCCCCAGAGCTCAGATTTTTTTATTTTGGTGGAATTTTGCTGAAAAATATATTTTTGCAATTATCTCGTAAACAAATAGGGTTACAGCATTTTGCAAAAAAAACTTGTTCGTAGAAGATCAAATTTCCTACAAAAAACATCTGTTTGAAACATAATCATCATTCTATCAATTCAGCAGGGAATTAAGTCGGTAATCTTCGAAAACAATCGGGACCCTTCGGGTCAACAGTCAAGAGTCAGCGAATCACCCGGAAAGGTAGTAGTACTACATAGTCAGTCAGTTAGAGCAATCGCTCGGCAGTTCAACAGCCATGTAATAGATTATCAACTCAGTTATTAGTTCCGTCCATCCACTCAGTAGAAATGTTATAGAATATCAATATTAGAGTCAAATCAACGTAGATTTAGTGAATTAACAAGTATTATAGTTTCTCAACGAGTTAAGCACATCAGCAGTGAATTATCGAAACATTAGAGTAGGATCAAAGGAAGGCGCGTGTGGACGCGTCTCTCAACGTGTATAGTTCCTCACTATTTGAGTTAGATTTAGAGTCAAATCAACGTAGATTTAGTGAATTGACAAGTATTATAGTTTCTCAACGAGTTAAGCACATCAGCAGTGAATTATCGAAACATTAGAGTAGGATCAAAGGAAGGCGCGTGTGGACGCGTCTCTCAACGTGTATAGTTCCTCACTATTTGAGTTAGATTTAGAGTCAAATCAACGTAGATTTAGTGAATTGACAAGTATTATAGTTTCTCAACGAGTTAAGCACATCAGCAGTGAATTATCGAAACATTAGAGTAGGATCAAAGGAAGGCGCGTGTGGACGCGTCTCTCAACGTGTATAGTTCCTCACTATTTGAGTTAGATTTCATCGTTGCAGCAATTATCGATAGACATTTATCAAAGACTTTTAATAGTGACTCAACCGTGAATGCAATTTAGACAATATCTATTCATTTGAGAATCTCAACGAACTAAATTTGAGTGACAAGTGTATAAAGTGTATATAGTATTTTACCACGTGGTTCGATCCCACAATTAAACCGGGATTTTATGAAACAGTGTTAGAATTCATTTTCCGGCCTCACCTCTGATCACACCCCCACAACCACCCTAAACCTAGCTCCTCACCAAACAATGTCTTATGGTGTAATAACGTAAACCCAACAGTTTATTGAATAATTACATAACAATGTTAATTATATTTTTGTAATTATGTAATAAATTACTGAATTTAGGTTATTTCATTATGAGACGTTTTTTGTAAGAAATTACATTCCCTACAAAAAACAATGAATGGCAAAATGTTGTAAATCCATTTGTTTACAAGATAATTGTAAAAAAGTGTTTTTCAACAGAAAAATCCACGAAATTCAAAGCCCGTCCCTTTCCCATTTTTGAGACAACTGTTTGATTGCTAATTATCTCGAAAATAAAAAGAGTTATGGAATTTTCTCTTAAGATATTTTTTGTTGTAAATTAAATTTACCACAAAAAAGGCTTATTCACAAAATCCGGTAAATGTTGAATATATTGGAAGGTTCACGTAGTGTTAACTATGAATAATTAGGTTGAGGAACATAACTACGGTTCGAACTACTGTACGAAAAGACAATACTTTGGGATAAACGTATTTAGCACGACAGGTATATTTCAACTGACTTTATATCAACAGTACATCGAGTATAATAGCTGGACTGTCTTCTCTGTGTGAGTGTATCGAGCAGAAGGCTCATTGTATTTGTCAATCATTCGACAGTAAAATCCTTTATTCAAAAGATAATTCAAAATCAAACGATGACCTCAAAAATGGGAAGAGTATGGTCTTCGATTTTCGTGAAATTTTGCTGAAAAAAAAATGTCTTGGCAATTATCTCGTAAACAAATGGGTTCACAGCATTTTGCCAAAAAAACTTTTTTTGTAGAAAATCAAATTTATTACAAAAAAAGTTCTATGGTGTAATAACGTAAACCTAATAGTTTATTAAATAATTACATAACAATGTTAATTACATTTTTGTAATTATTTAATAAACTACTGAATTTAGGTTATTTCATCATAAGACGTTGGTTGAGATTGAAGCTAAATTGAGATGCCGGTTGGGGAAAAGTGGAATTGTGGAAGGAGGTGGAAAATTAAAACACGCGGAATTATAAAACCACACTGTTGATGTACTTTATTGTGGAATAACCCACGCGTCTTGATGAATTAATAATGTTACACTGTTGAGTTGCTCGACAAAGTCAATTAAATGATGATTTGAAAAATGCACTGCACTTGAGATTCTCTCGATATTGAATTTGATGATTGACTCAAAACAATTGATAGTTAACTCGGAATTAATTGGTAATTGAATTAAATTAAATAGAGACGCTGTACGAAGCGCTAGACTCAAATATATCGCGTTGATGTACTCCGGTGATGTACTCGTTTGAGTGGTTACGGCGATACAATACTGTGATTAGAGTGACTCTCTCGGTGGCTAGAACGATACTACTGACTTTTTCGGCGATTTTCTTCGTAGCTGACCGTGACCCCGAAGGGTCCCGAAGTTTCTCGACATTTTCATTGGGCCCGGTGACCGTTTGACTAGTTTGAATAGCTGAATTTCAAATATCCCGGGGGTCATTCATCATCAGGGATGATGAATTGTGCGTTGAATTTCTCTGCTGCTGCTTCTCTGCGATAATTACTCGTTGACTGGCTCGGGATCGTCTTCTGGGGGATGTTCTGCTGGTGGAGGATAGGAGACAGAGCTTGGTGATGGGTCTGATGAATGTCATGCTGGTACTGGTGATTCGATGTTGGGGGTACCATCTGGTCGAGTTGGTACTACTACTCGTGAGGTTTTGATGGTTGCAATGCTTGCGAGGCCATCTTCTCCTGGGTGAACTGCCACTACTCTACCGAGTGGNGAAAAATCCACGAAATTCAAAGCCCGTCCCTTTCCCATTTTTGAGACAACTGTTTGATTGCTAATTATCTCGAAAATAAAAAGAGTTATGGAATTTTCTCTTAAGATATTTTTTGTTGTAAATTAAATTTACCACAAAAAAGGCTTATTCACAAAATCCGGTAAATGTTGAATATATTGGAAGGTTCACGTAGTGTTAACTATGAATAATTAGGTTGAGGAACATAACTACGGTTCGAACTACTGTACGAAAAGACAATACTTTGGGATAAACGTATTTAGCACGACAGGTATATTTCAACTGACTTTATATCAACAGTACATCGAGTATAATAGCTGGACTGTCTTCTCTGTGTGAGTGTATCGAGCAGAAGGCTCATTGTATTTGTCAATCATTCGACAGTAAAATCCTTTATTCAAAAGATAATTCAAAATCAAACGATGACCTCAAAAATGGGAAGAGTATGGTCTTCGATTTTCGTGAAATTTTGCTGAAAAAAAAATGTCTTGGCAATTATCTCGTAAACAAATGGGTTCACAGCATTTTGCCAAAAAAACTTTTTTTGTAGAAAATCAAATTTATTACAAAAAAAGTTCTATGGTGTAATAACGTAAACCTAATAGTTTATTAAATAATTACATAACAATGTTAATTACATTTTTGTAATTATTTAATAAACTACTGAATTTAGGTTATTTCATCATAAGACGTTGGTTGAGATTGAAGCTAAATTGAGATGCCGGTTGGGGAAAAGTGGAATTGTGGAAGGAGGTGGAAAATTAAAACACGCGGAATTATAAAACCACACTGTTGATGTACTTTATTGTGGAATAACCCACGCGTCTTGATGAATTAATAATGTTACACTGTTGAGTTGCTCGACAAAGTCAATTAAATGATGATTTGAAAAATGCACTGCACTTGAGATTCTCTCGATATTGAATTTGATGATTGACTCAAAACAATTGATAGTTAACTCGGAATTAATTGGTAATTGAATTAAATTAAATAGAGACGCTGTACGAAGCGCTAGACTCAAATATATCGCGTTGATGTACTCCGGTGATGTACTCGTTTGAGTGGTTACGGCGATACAATACTGTGATTAGAGTGACTCTCTCGGTGGCTAGAACGATACTACTGACTTTTTCGGCGATTTTCTTCGTAGCTGACCGTGACCCCGAAGGGTCCCGAAGTTTCTCGACATTTTCATTGGGCCCGGTGACCGTTTGACTAGTTTGAATAGCTGAATTTCAAATATCCCGGGGGTCATTCATCATCAGGGATGATGAATTGTGCGTTGAATTTCTCTGCTGCTGCTTCTCTGCGATAATTACTCGTTGACTGGCTCGGGATCGTCTTCTGGGGGATGTTCTGCTGGTGGAGGATAGGAGACAGAGCTTGGTGATGGGTCTGATGAATGTCATGCTGGTACTGGTGATTCGATGTTGGGGGTACCATCTGGTCGAGTTGGTACTACTACTCGTGAGGTTTTGATGGTTGCAATGCTTGCGAGGCCATCTTCTCCTGGGTGAACTGCCACTACTCTACCGAGTGGCCATTTTGCTGGTGGATAGTCCTCGTCGACCATAAGGACCATGTCTCCAATTTTGATGTTCTCTCGTCGTTGATTCCACTTGTAGATAGCTTGGTACCTTTGAAGACACTCTCTGGACCACCTGGACCAGAATTGTTGTATTTTCTGGGTGATCAGATTCCATCTCTCCAACTTGCTGGGGTTCTCATTGACGATTGATGGCTCTGGAATCACCTGTAGTGGCTCACCGATTAGGAAATGATCTGGGGTGAGTGCTTGAGGTCTTCTGGGTCATCTGACATCGGTGTGATTGGCCTGGAGTTGAGGCAGGCCTCTATCTGGATCAGGATGTTGTTGAGTTCCTCGTAGGTGAATGTCGTCGACCCAAGTACTCTTTTGAGATGATATTTCGTTGATTTAACAGCTGCCTCCTATTTGCCACCAAAATGGGGTGCTCTCGGTGGTGAAAAGCTCCATTGAGTCCCGTTGGTGGCAAGAGCAGCTTGGATCCGTTGATTCTCTCTGGATGGCTGCTTGTACAGTTTGTTGAGGACTGTTGAGGCCCCAACGAACGTGGTTGCGTTGTCACTGTGCATAACCTCGGGGATGCCTCTCCTTCCGGTGAATTTCTTATAGGCTCCAATGAATGCGTCTGTTGTCTGCCTGGAAACGAGCTCTAAATGGACTGCTGATGTACTGAAACATACAAATACTGCAATATGAACGTTAGATGGTTGGGCATTTGTGGGTCGCCATTTGAGAATAGGGAATGGGCCAGCATAGTCCACCCCCGTATGGAGAAATGCTCGTGAAGGTGATATTCTCACTGCAGGCAGTTGGCCCATTAGCTGCTGGGCCTGTCTTCCATGATGTCGGATGCAGATAGGGCAGCGTGAGATATGTGCTCTCACAGTGCATCTGCCGCCGATGATCCAATACTTCTGGCATGTGTGGGCTAGGGTGAGTGGAGTTCCTCCATGGAGTGTCCCTCGGTGAGCTTCTTCGATGACCAACGTTATTAAACGAGACTGACGAGGCAGGATAATTGGGTGAATCTCGTCAGGGTCTAGTTGAGAATTCTTAAGGCGGCCACCTAGCCTGATGATGCTCTCATTGTCTAGAGTTGGAGTCAGCTTTGCTAGTGGATGACTCCGTGGTATTTGATGGTCTCTCTCAAGTAGCCTGGGAACAGATGCAAAATATTGATATTGCGTAATTTTTCCCAAAACAGTTTGGCTTTGTTGAGTTCCCTAGAAGTTAGGACCGGTGTTTAAAGGACTGGCTGTCTTCTGAACCTGTCGATGGCTCGGTTCAAGGTGGCTCTTACTTGGAGGACCTTGGCTAGTGTTGAGTATCTGTTGAGGAGCTCTGCTATCGCGTTGACCTTGATAGATGTCTGATGTGATGGAGTTGGCCTTGCTTCTGTTGATGCTTCGGCTGGAGAGTCAATTGGTGATACTGGCCAGTTTTCAGGTTCCTGATTTATCCACTCAGGTCCTGACAACCATAGTTGATGTTCTGCTAGCTCCTGTGGTGATAGTCCTCTGGATGCACAGTCGGCTGGATTTCCTTTACCGTTGATGTGCCTCCAGGTAGCATCTGGTAGGGATTCCTGGATCTTGATCACTCGGTTTTGGATGAAATCCTTCCATCTCGATGGGTGACTCTTGATCCAAGCTAGGGCTACACTTGAATCATACCATAGATACGTGTCTACTGCGTTGAATTCCAGCATCTGCTGAGTTGCAACTACTAGTTGAGTAAGCATGATTGCTGCTGTTAGCTCGAGTCGAGGGATTGTCATGCGCTTGATGGGAGCTATTTTTGTTTTAGCGCACATCATTACCGTTGATGCTGGCTCATTGATTTGCTTGGTGCGGGTATAAACCAATACGCCCATGGCTGCTGTTGACGCATCTGCAAACCCGTGGATCTGGATGCTCGATGTATGCGATGAGAGTCTCAGCCACCTTGGCACTGAGACTTGATTCAGTTGGTTGAGGTTCTCTCTGAAGCTCGTCCATTGATCTTCATACTCCTTTGGAAGTGGTGTGTCCCACGTGAGTTTGAGATCTTGGATGATTATCTTGCCTCGGGTGATTACTGGAGCGATGAATCCCAATGGATCAAACAGTTGAGCAATTTCTGATGCGACTACTCTCTTGGTGACTGTCGCTGACTCAAACTGCTTTGATTTAAATCGAAATATATCGGACGATTGATGCCAATACAATCCGAGCACTTTGGTGATAGGCTCCTCGAACTGGATGATTGCCTCACTCGTTGAGATTCCCAATTCCTCTAATACATGTGGGCAATTACTGCTCCACTTTTGTAGAGCGAGACCGCCTGTTTGACAGAGCCCTTGTAACTGCCATGCGATTTCTTTGAGGTGATCTTCTGTATCAGCTCCGCTGTAGATATCGTCGACGTAGCGACCTTTGGTGAGTGTCTAGACGGCTACTGGATAGTGATGTCCTTCATCCTCTGCTAATTGTTGGAGAACCCGTAGAGATAGCCATGGAGAACAATTGAGACCGTAGGTGACTGTGGTCAGTTGGTAGGTGATCTGCTGCTGATTTTCGTTGATCCACAGAATTCTCTGGAGATCCCAATCGTCTTGATGCACTCGAATCTGTCTGAACATCTTGACAATGTCCGTTCCGAAGACAATTCTGTGTTTTCTGAGACATGTTAATACGTTCATGGTATTAACTTGTAGTTTCTCACCCGGATAGAGGATATCATTGAGAGATAATTCTGATGAGCTAGGACTTGGGCCATTGAAGACGACTCTCAGCTCCGTGGTGAGTGCGTTTTCTCTCAGAACCCCGTGATGCGGTAGATACTATGCTGTGGCGGGTTCTGCTGCTTCTGGGGCTTTGCGCATGTGTCCCAGTGCCTCATACTCGTTGATGAATTCTCTGTAGAGCTGAGAATATGATTCGTCTGTCTGGAGACGACGTGCAACTGACTGGAGTTGACGTGAGGCCTTAAATTTAAACTCTCCGAGCGCTGTTGGTGAGGTCCGTAGAGGAAGTCTGAGGATATAGCGCCCAGTTTCATCTCTGGTGTGTGTGGACTTGAAGAATTTCTCACCCTCGATTTCATCTGATGATAGCTCTGCTGATGAGTTGGAATTTTTTGGTAATTCCTCCTGGTGCCAAAATCTTTGAAGAAGCTCTTGTAGTTGCTCGTTTGAAGATTCCTTTACGGTCGATTGAGAAAACCTCGGTGAACAACCACTGCATTCGATTGGACCTGATAGTATCCAACCAAATATTGGTTGTTGGCCAACTAATTGAGTGTTTCTGGACCTGACGACTCTGCTTTTGATGATCCCCCTATAGCTGTCAGTCCCTATGATGATGTCTATTGGACCAGGTTTTAGATAGTCTGGATCAGCTAGTTGAAGACCTTGTGGAGGGTCGATCCACGTTGGTGAGCACGAGAATGATGGTAGCTTGACGGTGAGTTTCTTGTCTATGTGGGCATTGATTTGCACTTGCTGTTGAAGTCCATCGACTGCTTGAAGCAGTACTGATACTGCTCCTCTCGTGTAACCGGAGTTGGTCTCTCGTATTCCGATTAACTCTATTTTTGATGACCTTCGTAAGAGTTGTAGTTGATGTACTAGTTCCTCAGAGATAAATGATAACTCTGAGCCTTGATCGGTGAGCACTTGCTTTGAGAAGGAAGCCCTTTTGAGATCGTGCTCGTACTTGGGCTGTTGCTAGAAGTACATATTGCTGATCAGCTACTGAATGATGACTGCTCTGCTCGATGATTGGCTGCTTGGTGATTTGCTCTTTGATGACAGGCGATATTGAGGTACTGATCGCCTGATTGGTGATGAGTCGTGTTGGTGATGCTCTAGATGCTGATAGGTATAATTGAGAGCGATCAATGAGTGTTTTAAATGAGAATGAAACTAATTTTTTACATACACTCAGCCCAGCTCGTTCCTGGTTGGACCGTCTGTGGATTTTCTCCACTTGTTGGGTCCACTGGAGCTGCCTGCTCAGCATCTCTGCCGTTGGTGTACGTGTTTCCACCATGGATGAGCATGTGATGCCTGCGCTTGCAGCTGAAACACGTCTTGGTGGACCTGCACTTTGAGAATAGATGTGGGCCCAAGCAGTTGAAACAGAGCCTTGTGCTGACCATGAACTCATTCCTCTTGACGGGGAACAGGTCGACGAACCTCTGACAATTCGCGATGAACTGTGGTCCCTTGCAGTAGTCACAGTGCTCCTTGGGGAGCGGTCTGGTGGGGTCTCCTGGCTCCTTCTGTCGAGTTACTGCTAGGTGAGCCTTTCTCTGACGTTGAGTTGCTCCTTGCTTCTTGACTGGTGATGCTAGAGGCTCGGTGGTCAGCTTGGCTCCAGCATTGATTCCTCTTGCGCAGGATTCAACGAAGCCGCTGAACTTCTCCAGCGTTGGGAAGTCCTTGGAATCTCCTAGCTTCAATTTCCATGCTCTGAGATTTTCAGCATACAAGGATTTCCTCAATAGATGAACGATCATCTGCTCACTGACTCTCTCCTTGGACAAGCCTGTCATAGTGATCAGCTGATCTCTCGTCTCAAGGGCTTTCGCTGCATTGGCGTTGAGGTTCTCCGCAGTTGCCTTGGTGATCTTCGGGAGGTTAAGGATCCTATTGAACAGTGCTTGAGCGATGAGTCTGGGATCCTCATATTTCCTCACTAGCCCCTGCCAAGCCTTCTCATAATTCTCATCGGTCACCGTGAAGGTGTCGATAACATTTGCTGCCTGTCCCTTGAGAGCCTCCTTGAGGCGTACTAACTTTTGCACTCGGGGAATTGAATCATCTTTTCCCACCAGTGACTGGAACAAGTCGCTGAACTGCTTCTACTCTGAGTATTTTCCTTCGAATGTTTTCAGTCCAATTCTCTTGAGTTGATTGGCTTTACCTGATGTTGTTGATGTACTCGTTGATTCCCTCTTCTTGATGATTCCCTTGAGCTGGCAGATGAGTTTGAGGCAGATTTTCTTCAGCGTTGAAGCCCTCTGATAGATGCTCTGAAGAATATGTTGATGAGTTGACAGGAGGTTCTCGCTGAGTTTGTCTTGGATGATGAGAAATTCATTCCATTCTCCTTCGATGATTTTCTCCTGGCCGTCCGACTCCTCGACTGTGAGACTGCTAATGTTCTCGGCTGACTGCAACAATTCGTGATAAATATCATTAAGTGAATACCTTGAAGTCCAGTTTATTTGTTTGGAACTTCTGAGTCTCTGTGAGTTCGTCTATTGCAGTTCCCATCTCGGCTCCAGTGTGTTTATTTTCTTGTTTGTGAATGGAAGTCGCGTCAGGAAACTGCGGTGTAATTTCTTCATTGAAGTGCGCTTGAGATGGATGCTCAGTAATCTGGATAATTCATGCATACGTTGATTATCTCCTAACTCCGCGTCTGACATGGTGGACGTTACTGCTCTGGGTGAGGTAACTTATCGATAATAGGTAGATACCGACTGATGCTGACTTGGTACCCATTGTCGATAAGGTAGGGCACGCTATTAGGTGAGGGCGCTCTTCCAACTGCCTGTTGGTTTTCGCGTTGCGCGCGCGGCTTGGGCCTCGGCTAGTCCCGACGGAGACCGAGGTTTTCCGAAGTGGCACAGCATTAGAGGTCGAAGTGTCACTACCGGTGTTTACAATACCGAACTTCAACGGTAAACACTAGGCACAACACTCTGTACTGTTGATTTTCTTTACTTGTCCGTAGATTTGCTCGTATGGAATCCGAAAGTCCGTTACACACGAGGCGTCCCTATTATTCTAGAAATTTCCACTCACTCCCATGCACTTATGCCCCTATATCCGGCTCGAAGAACCATTTGTTTGAGATTGAAGCTAAATCGAGATGCCGGTTGGGGAACAGCGGAATTGTGGAAGGAGGTGGAAAATTAAAACACGCGGAATTATAAAACCACAATGTTGATGTACTTTATTGTAGAATAACCCATGCGTCTTGATAAATTACTAATGTTACACTGTTGAGTTGCTCGACAAAGTCAATTAAATGATCATTTGAAAAATGCATTGCACTTGAGATTCACTCGATATTGAACTTGATGATTGACTCAAAATAATTGATAGTTAACTCGGAATTAATTGATAATTGAATTAAATTAAATAGAGACACTGAACGAAGAGCTAGACTCACATATATCGCGTTGATGTACTCCGGTGATGTATTCGTTTGAGCGGTTACGGCGATATAATACTGTGATTAGAGTGACTCTCTCGGTGGCTAGAACGATACTACTGACTTTTTCGGCGATTTTCTTCGTAGCTGACCGTGACCTCGAAGGGTCCCGAAGTATCTCGAGATTTTCGTTGAACCCGGTAACCGTTTGACTAGTTTGAATAGCTGAATTTCAAACAGGCGTTTTTTGTAGGAAATTAGATTCCCTACAAAAAACATTGAATGGCAAAATGTTGTAAACCCATTTGTTTACAAGATAATTGTAAAAAAGTGTTTTGCAACAAAAAAATCCACGAAAATCAGAACCCGTCCCTTTCCCATTTTTGACACAATTGTTTATTTGGTAATTTGGCCATGGTCGTAGCTATGGGATTGACGTTGGGGATTGTCAAACGTCACGAGGGTCACTTGGGGGGAGAGTCAAACGTCACAAGGGTTACTTGCGGATGGTCAAACGTCACGAGAGTCTCTTTGGGGAGAGTCAAACGTCACGAGGGTCACTTGATGGAGAGTCAAATGTTACAAGGATCACTTGGGGGAGAGTCAAACCTCACGAGGGTCATTTGCGGATGGTCAAACCTTAGAAGGGTGCCTTGAGGGAGAGTCAAACGTCATAGTTTTCGCGGAAAATTTGAATTATTGACAATTTAAGAGATGCAATATTTCAGATCGCCTAGAAGCTTGACAACAACAGAAACAATTTCCAAAGTTGCTACTTACAACAATACACATGGTGTTAAATGAGATATCCATAATTTCACCATTGTCCCTATATTGGCTTTTTCCACTTGTAATTCTTATCAGCCTTGTGAGCCTCAGAATCTAAAAATAATTTTATTTTCCCCCAAGTGACCCTCGTGAGGTTTGATTGTTTCTTCAAATGACCCTCCTTACTTTTGTCTCTCCCTCAAGGTACCCTCCTCACGTTTGACCATCCACAAGTGACCCTTATAACGTTTGACTTCCCTCCCAAATGACCTTTGTGAAGTTTAACTTTCCACTAAGTGACCTTCATGACGTTTGACCATCACATGGCTACGGCCATGGCCACTTTTGCACGTGAGAGGATGAAAAGGGCCGATTTTTATCATTGCCCTCAAAAGGACAGTTTTCTCCATGATCCAAAAGAACATTCTCCACGTGTCCTCCACCAGCTGCAATGCAGAGTCTTGCTCTCTTCAGAAAATTCTCCCTCATACGTTGTAGCTCTTCGGGAGTGATAGTGGCTACTGCAGCGTGCAGCACTGCAGTCATCTCCTCCTGATTTCCTGGATTGTGAGGGTATATCCGGGACTCCAGAGTAGCCCACAAGAAAAAATCCAGTGGAGTGAGGTCTGGAGATCGCGGGGGCCAAGCCACAGGTGGATGGCAACGTTTACCCCTGTCCCGATCGTTCCGGTTCCCTATCCAGCGATCCGGAAATCACTCATTCAGCTGGTCCACTACTGCCACGCACGTATGAGCTGGAGCCCTATAGTGCTGGAACCAAATATCTCTGTCACCAGGATCGTCACCGATTACAGTTACAAGGTGATCTTGCAAAAATCCCAAGTAATTGCCACCCTGAAATAAAAAAAAATTAAAATAATTATTCGAGTGGTAATGAAATCATACAGAGTGAAAAATAGAATAATGGCCTCAGTGTTGATTTCACATTGATTCCTTGTCCCGTTCACACTAAACGGTTTCCCAGAAAGTCCACACCATGGATGGTGTGGACTTTCTGGGACACCGTTCGGAGTGAATTGAACAGAGAATTAGTGTTAAATTAAGACCGAGGCATTTTTCCATTTTTTGCAGTGTAGGATAAAGAAAAAATACTTACGTCGAGACGTTCTGGTAAGTGATAAATGTGGACTTCATCACCAATGATTCCTCCCCAGATGTTCATACTGTCCCAACGATACTGATAGTTCGATTCTTTCGCGAGACGAGGATTTTCAATAGCCCAATGATGCTCATTGTGCTGATTGATGATGCCCTTTCTCACGAAAAGTTTCTCATCTGTCCAGCAAACGTTGCGTATGAAATCGGAATCGCGACTTCTGTCAAGGAGCCATTGGCAGAACTCCACACGCGTCAGCAAATCTTCTGCTTTCAGCTCCTGAACACGCGTGTACTTCCATGGATGGAAACCTTCACTTTTCATCACACGATGAACCGTGGAACGGTCCGTGTGTAATGCCGATGCGATTCCCCGGATGGACATTCCTGGATATTCTTCGACACACTCGAGAATTTCCTCCTCCAACTCCACGTGATCTGCTCATCTTGGGCGTCTTTCGCCGTGCCTTGGGAGGACTTTACCCTCCCTCAGCCGTTGAAAAGCATCCCTGAAGGTACGTGGATCAGGCACCACACCATTTGGGAACTGCTCTGCGTGGATTCGAGCAGCTTCCGCCCCGTTGCCCCCCGAAACACTATAAACTACAAACGGGTCACTTGTGGATGGTCAAACGTTAGGAGGGTACCTTGAGGGAGAGACAAAAGTAAGGAGGGTCACTTGAAGAAACAATCAAACCTCACGAGGGTCACTTGGCGGAAAATAAAATTATTTTTAGAGTCTGAGGCTCACAAGGCTCGTGAGAATTACAAGTGGAAAAAGCCAATGTAGGGACAATGGTGAAATTATCGATGTCTCATTTAACACCATGTGTATTGTGGAAGTAGCAACTTTGGAAATTGTTTCTGTTGTTGTCAAGCTTCTAGGCTATCTGAAATATTGCATCTCTTGAATTGTCAATAATTCAAATTTTCCCCGAAAACTATTGCGATTTTTCCCTAGTGACTTTTGTGACGTTTGACCATCCGCAAATGACCCTTGTGAAGTTTGACTCTTCCCCAAATGACCCTCGTAACGTTTGACTCTACCCCAAGTGATTTTCGTGACGTTTGACTGTCCCCCAAGTATCTCTTGTGACGTTTGATTCGCGCCTAAATGACCCTCCTGACGTTTGGCCATCCGCAAATGACCCTTGTGATGTTTGACTCTCTCCCAACTCACCCTCCTAACGTTTGACCATCCGCAAATGACCGTCGTGACGTTTGGCCATTCTCAAAAGACCCTTGTGACGTTTGACTTTTCCCCAAGTGACCCTCGTGACGTTTGACAATCCCCAACGTCCATCCCATAGCTACGACCATGGCTAAATGTCCAAATAAACAATTGTGTCAAAAATGGGAAAGGGACGGGCTCTGATTTCCGTGGATTTTTGAAAAACACTGTTTTACAATTATCACTGTTGAAAAACACTTTTTTACAATTATCTTGTAAACAAATGAATTTACAACATTTTGCCATTCATTATTTTTTGTAGGGAATCTAATTTCCTACAAAAAACGTTTTATAATGAAATAACCTAAATTCAGTAGTTTATTAAATAATTACAAAAATATAATTAACATTGTTATGTAATTATTTAATAAACTATTGGGTTTACGTTATTACACCATAGGACGTTTTTTGTAGGAAAGTTGATCTTCTACAAAAAAATTTTTTTTTGCAAAATGCTGTAAACCCATTTGTTTACAAGATAATTGCAAAAATATTTTTTTTTAGCAAAATTCCACCAAAAGGAAACATCAGAGCTGTGGGGATTCCGTAAATAATTAATAATTATTAATTGTTTACTCAAAGCGAGAGAGGAAAGAATCTTTTTTTTTCTCTTTCGTAATCCACTCCAAATACATAATAAGAGCGACAGAGAAGTATCGTTCCTTCTCTTTCTCGCTCACGAGTGGAAGGGGAACTCTATCCCGCCTCCTGCTCAGTGGAAGGAGCATCACGCACACTGATGCGCACAGCCATACGGGCGTACAGCTGCTGAACGCTGTAGCGCCATTGGCTGTCCTTCTCACCCTAAGAACTCCTCAGGGGTGCTTCTGATCAAAAAGTGCAAAAGGACTTTTCTGTTCAGAATCACCCCGTGAACCTGCCCGTTTCGGATCGGCATGTACTTCAGGGACACCCTGTATATGATCGGATCATTAAATTCCACTAACGAACATTTAAATGTTGACTAGCATTAATGGTATGGTTTGGATGTGTTTGTGAAGACTTGCGCCACCGACGCCTTCTATGACTTCCTTCAGATGCTTTGGCATAGGGTAGCATTTTGTTGTTTTCAATTCGCGACAGATGGCGCTAATGTAGCGCTCTGCAAAATTATTTCATGACTACTGTTTATATTGAATTCACGGAATTATTTGACATACATTTGTTAAGTTGTTTGTGATAATGAAAAATTTGGTTGACAAAGTTTTTGCATACGGACGGCGTGATCAGCACTGTCAACTCATAAAGGTTTGTATCAGTATGGGTTTTTCTGGCTGAAGGCCCTCGGGCAATGGCCTGTTGTGAGCTTGCTCGCAACAAATTCCTTTGAAAAAAAAATAAAAAATATTTCGAGCGAATATCGAGCGGCCCTATAGTGAAAAAAAATGAAAACGCGAAAAATTCTCGAAAAACAGGTCTAGGAGCTTCTTGATGGCTCTAGTATTTTTTATCTTGAAGTACGAGAAAAAACTAAAATTTTCTTTTTTTATTTATCAAAATCGGATGCTCCATTCAGAAGTAATGATTTTTTGAAACTTTCAAGTTTCATAATGATTATCTCAGAAACAAAAAGTGGCAGGGCAATGAAATTTTGCATGATCACTGTCTATATGTAGTGGTTCAAAATGCACCTACTCAATGATTTTTCCCAGACAAAAAAAAATCCGGTGTGGCTCCCAAATTTCAACCCCCGGAGGAAATATTAACTGTGATCTTCATAATTTCTCACAAGCGATTTATTACCGTAATTAATATTTGTGAAAATATTCTCCTTATAGGTGGAATTGAAAGATCACCCCTGAAGGTGGTCACATTCTGACCATGGTTTCACCCTTTAAAGCCGCGTATTAGCCGATAAAAAAAAATGTCCTTTAGTTTTGAGTCCTTTACAACATATGTGAGTTTCAACGAAATCGGAGTGGAACACCTCCCTAGTGTTCCTTGTTAGTTATCTCCACAGACCTTGAAGAACACCGGAAGCATCTCCACATACTATTTCAATGCTTGGCAGAGTATGGGGTCATCATCAATACGGCTAAATGCCATTTTGGATAACCAGAGGTTGACTTTCCCGGTTATCGTATATCGGTGGAAGGAATTCGTCCGCTTTCAGAAAAAGTTGAAGCCATCGTCAACTTCCCACGACCTGCGAAGATCAAAAAGTTACATGAGTTCCACGGAATAATTAATTTTTATCATAAATTCGTTAAAGATGCTGCACTATCACAGACACCCCTTCACGAATGCCTTCAAGGTTCAAAGTCAAGGGTTCTCAGCCAGTTCCATGGACTCCAGAAGGAGAAGCCGCTTTCAACGCCTCCGAGACACAATTGCAAGACTGAACGTTGCTGGTCTACTCGGATACGTCATGGCCGTATTTACAGACGCATCTGAATTTGCCATTGATGCCATTTTTCAACAACGCAGAGGTACCGTTTGGGAGACGCTTGCCTTTTTCAGTAAGAAGCTTCAACTCTCCCTGAGGAAGCGCAGCCCATATGACAGAGAGCTTCACGCAATCTACGTAGCAGTTCGTAAGTTCAGGCGCATTTCCGAAGACGGTCACGTGACCATTTATACCGATCATAAGCCGCTGTTGCATGCCTTCAAACAGGATCCATACAAGGTGACCCCATGACAGTCCCGACCCTTTAATTTTGATTTGATTTTGAAGGACAACGTTGTTGCTGATGCCTTATCGCGAGTCGAGACCATTTCACCAGCTGTCTCGATACTAGAGTCAACACAAGCGCAAGCAGCGGATGCCGAACTTCAACAACATCTGTAAGATCAAAATTACATCCTCCAACTACGACCTATCAACATGCCAAAATAGTCCAACTCCAATTTACTGTGACGTTGACGATCAGCTGATTCGTCCCTATGTGCCGTCACCGCTACGTAAGAGAATTTTTGAAGCTCTGCATAGCGTCAGCCCTCCAGGGGCTAATGCATCAATCACGCTAGTCTCTCAACATTTCGTCTGGCCGAATTTGAAGAAAGATTGCCGTTTTTGGGCTCCCCCGTGTCTCGCGTGCCAGAAAAATGAAATATCGCGTCACGTGACCTCGCCGATTCAAGACTTTTCCGGGAGAAGAACAAGATGTTTTGAACACATTTACGTGGACATCATTGGACCATATGTGCCGTCCAAAGGATACCGTTATTGTCTAACAATAATCGACAGATTTTCACATTTTCCGAAAGCATTCCCAATTCATGACATAACTACTGAAACTATTGTTAGTATACTCTATGCAATCTGGATCTGCCGTTTGGTGTTCCACTTTGCACCACTACAGACCAACGGGCACCGTTCGAGAGTCAACTCTTTAACGCTCTCACTCGTCGTACAGAAAGCAGATACATTCGCATGACGGCGTTTCACTCACAATCCAACGGCATGGTAGAATGTCTTCATTGCCAAATTAAAGCAGCAATACGGTGTCGTGAGAGTCCTTACTAGGTGGATACTCTCTCCACCGTGCTTCTTGGTATTCGCGCAGCGTGGAAAGACGATCTTGACGCCTGGCCTGCTGATATCATTTTTGGTAAACCACTTCGACTACCAGGAGAATTCCTCGCTCCTGCTCGAAACCGCGGCATACCGCCAGCAACAATTGCCGACAGACTGAGGAATCATTTTGCCGATCTCGCTCCAGTTCTCGGTGCACGACATGGCTATCAAAAGGTATTTATATTAAAAAATTGGCCACATATTCTCACGTTTTCGTACATTTAGATGCAGCACATCACGCATGCACGCCACCGTACGAGGGACCACATCACGTTATATCACGACACGAAAAGCATTTTGTCATTTGAAACATCTGATACCGACTCACATGGTACTGATAGCGGATCCGACGACACATTGTTGCCGTCTTCATAGCAACCGACACCTGGTCTGACACCTGCAACCTGACCACAATCAGGAACATCTAGACGCACATCATCATCTTAGGCTCGATCGAGTGACACAAGATCATTATTGGAGTCAACCCCATTACCATCGCGAACACGCGTCGAATTCACTCAGTAGTTGAATTCATTTTTCTTTAGAGTTACGTATACCGTTTTTCAGTGCCGTTTAACGCGTATACTCTTGTATATATTGTATATAGTTATACTTTCGTCTTTCGGCACAGAAGGGCCGTATTGTATACTTATATATTTATTTCAGATTATTTGAATGTATTGTGTTCGAGCTTGGCATACCAACCGAATACCTTACCGCGGAATGTATCACCTGATATATCACTGTCCTTGTCGCAGGACATCCTCGCGACTATTCGTAATAATTCGGACATCCCCGATCTGATGATTTATATCGTTGCCGCGGAAGCTCACTCTCCTTCCAGCTCTCAGTATAAACCAAAGTTACGTTTGCTGTGAATAAATCTAATTCGATAGAGATCAATTTCGAGCATTATACGTTACAAAACCCATCTATCCTTTACCGAATTCCCACATTTTTTAATTTTCCTTTTTTGAACATTTTTGTGTAATCGCTACCTTCTCAGAAAAGAATTGGAACAAATACCACTAGCATCTTCTTTTTTAGCCTGATGATTTGGCGTGGATCTGTTCATTTCTTTAATTTCTTGGTAAATTTTTACATTAAACAAAATGAAATTAGCTGTGGAGGAGTAGAAATTAATTCATGCTAAATAGCTATAATATGTAGTTCAATTCGTTTGATATAACAGAAAAATTGAAGACGTAAAAAATCAGATTGATTATTCAGATAACAACGAAACTGGCTCCATATCTAAGTGTCTGTGCGGCAAACGAACAGTAAAATTATTTTTCCCACTAATTCTTTGTTTTTATATAGATTTAACCGTTCTACAATGTATGACAAATACCACTTCATGGACTGTGATTTCGAGAACTCATAGTAGTTTACTCTGAAATAACCCATCCCTGCGCTAGAACAGGGATGGGCAAAGTCCAGGTAGCTCGGAGGTACTACAATAAAACCAATTAGGAAGGGCTATAAAGTTTACAAACCTTCCAATTACAGGGGTCCCAGCACGATCATAGTGGCGGTAATAAAGTGAGTGCAGTGGAGATAGCTGTACCTTATGCGACGAGTGCGAAAAGTGAAATTTCCTCCAAGCACTCAACATTTTGTTCTTTTTTAAATTAATTTCATCTGCTATTTCAGAGTGAACTACTATGAGTTGTCAAAATCACAGACCATTGAAGTGATATTTATGATGCATTGAAGATCGATTAAATATATATAAAAACAACGAATTAGTGGGAAAAACAATTTTACTGTACGTTTTCCGCGCAGACAAATATGAAGCCAGTTTCATTCTTGTTTGAATAACCAATCTGATTTTTTACTTCTTTAATTTTTTTGTTACACTAGGGAAAGGGCACGCGCTACGCGCGCGCATGTAATGCAAGGGACTCAAGTTAAGTTAAATTATCATCATGTAGGTCTGGTAAAGGACGGTTCATATATTACCGGGAGATTTGTGACGAAATCCCAGGCCAATTCGTCACTTGACAAAAGCAGTAGGGTAATTATATTGGCTAGAGAGAGATAAAAACATTATTTCGAGAGAAAAACCCCAGTCCGAAGTGTGAGACGCGCGAATCTATATTTCTCATCGCAAAAAACTAAAGTTATGTCATCCTTCCCTAGAGAAGCTAAACCCGATGTTACGTTTTTCCCCGAGAAATACCCGGAATAGGAGCAAAAATCCGGTTACCGCGCCAAGACTATTCCCACCGATGAAAGGTGAATTCAGTCGAAATAAAAACCAATTTTACAGTTGCCGGAATAATCAATATCCTTAATCCGCTTCAGTTTTGTTCAGTTTCGACCACGAAAAGCCTACGTAAATGAAATTAAAGGGCCATTGGCCACGGAGGATCAGGGCCGACACACCGAGCCACTCCGCGCGCTTTTGACAACCCTTTTTGATTTGTTTTTGGGGAGAACACAAAAACTAGTGAAATTCTCGAGCTCCCCTGGTCGCGAGAATGTTAGAAATCTTCCAGTTTTGTTATTCGGTTCAAAAGTTTAATATTCGGTTGAGAAGTCTCTAATTACTCTCCGGAGAGTATCCCTCAGGGATAAATTATTTTATTTCGGTCGTAGGTAAGGCTGAATTCCGCTCTATAATTCATAATATGGTTTAGTACGGTTCAATAATATTAATAAAGAATCAATAATTAAATAAATAATGTCAAATCAACAAAAACCCAATTCAAATATTTGAATTAAATCTCCCGCGCCCCGCCTCTCATCGGCTAGGGAATTCAAGGCGACGCGCACGCCGCTTCACGGCCCCTCCATTTTTCCCGACTCCGACGCTACGGTCCCGGAGATGAGTCTTCTCCCGGATTAGGCACACTACGCATGAGATCCCATCTCTCCGTAAGGAAATTCATCCAAAAACCCCAAAAAAGTGAGAAGTAAGCATCCCAAAAGCCCCATCAGTAGCCCCGAGGGATCATTAACCACGATGATGAGTACTGGTACATTTATTTCGCGAGTATAAGTGTTTCGGGAGTGAAAAACGTGCGGAAAACGTCGCGCCCCAATGCCATATAACCCCCAAGTTCTGTGCCATTGGTCCCTCCCATTCGCAAAGTTCTGTTGATAGGCCCCCGACAGCCTCAGTTATGTTCATTACTCGCATAAAATAGCCCCAAGCTTTGGTGAACCTCTCAGTCTTTTGTTTTAATCGAAAATTGTGATCCCACGGGAATAAAAACAAAACCGAGAAAGCCACCGCGCGCATCCGGCGTCCCATGTGTTGTGTAGTTGACCTCGAACCCTCAGTTCCGTGAAATCCTCGTTTATTCGGAAAAAATCCTAGTTTTGGGTAGGGAAAAGTTATGTTTTTGTTAGAAGAGAATATTTTAAACGAAAATCTCGTGTCGAATCCTCCGTTTTAACGCTGTTTTCGGGACGATAGTGGGGAGATGGAAACCCACGCGGCATTCAAGGTCACGAGACCACTAGTTGCTACGTCGGCGCCGCCGGCCGGAATAACCCACGTGCTCAAGGTCCCTTACTCTCTCCGTCGCGCGACGAAGGTCACGCCACCCTAAGCTCGGTAATTCTTCGTTTTTCACCGAGATCTCGAGAAAACTTCCCTCATTGACCAATGGAAAAATATTAGGGAGTTACCCCACCTGGCCATAGCTCTGTTTCACCGCAAAATAACCCTTCCGCGAGTTAATAAACGCCCCTAACGCTCTGTATGCCCGAGATGACCCCTCTCACCCTCACATGACCCCATATCGCTCTCTCTCACGTTCAAGGACCCCTCGAGTTACGTACCTCCCCTTCGATTTCCCTCAATTCTCTCAAATTCCGGATGATTCTATTCACATTTTACATATATCTGAAATGATCAATATCCTTGAAAGTAATTCGATTCAAAATTGTTATTATTATGTTTGCCAAGGAAATCCTGTAATTAAGTAGCAATAGCGGAACACATAAACGAGAACTTGCGTTCCTCTCTCTTTTCGACCTTGATCCTTTAATTTAGTTTTAATTGTGGTTTTGATGTCTTCTCCACCTCATTAATTGTCCCGCCTTGTTTTGACCTTCCCGACCTTCGAATCCACCCCTCTCTCCATGACCCACCTACTGAGCACCCGAGCGATACCGTACCCTCACATTCCACCCCTCTGACGTTTTCTTTTGGTTTTGGATTATTGGATTTTGGGGACAAGTGGTTTACGGTTTTGGTGTATTTTTCCATACGGTTGCGGTTCGTTGATTTAGCGTTGTCAAAAATCAGCTGGCGCCCTAAATTATCGAAACAAAGTAGGTTGAGCTGCTAATTGTTTCTGAGATCCAGTTTTGTTTTTTTTTTAGTTATCTTTCGGTTCGAGGTGAGTGGTTTACGAGAACGAAGTGTAATGATTTGCCAGCTTCGTGGTTTCCGTCAATTTTGAGTTAGGATATCGATAAGGTTCTGGCTGAGATAGGAAAAATCATTACAGATTAGTCCTTTTAAAAAAAAGAATGAAACGTTTTTTCAACCAATTTTTAAGGTGATTCATTTTTGGGAATAATGAAAATTTTAATAAAATGTAGAGAAGGATATGACAGATCATATCCTACTATTTTTATATTTTATTATATAGCTTAAAGGATTGTATTGTGAATTGATATGGCATGAAAATTCAAGTTACTCAATTGATTGATTTTCGTTATTATTTGTTAGAAATCAGTTGGAAATATTTAATTTTTTAATCAACTTTCAGCCTCACATGCCCTTGGGCATAGGGACTATGAGTCCTTAAAACCGACCAAACTCGTTCCAAAACGGTTGGGACCATTTTTAGCTGTGCGAATATCATTTCTCCATTTCAAAAAACACCAACACAAACACAAACCCCAACACAAAAACTTTATCATCCAAGCAACCACATGCATATATTCCATGTATGTATGTGCATGTATGTATGTATATATATATAATAAAATAAAATTATTATTATTATTATTACTATTTATTTAAAATATAAATATATTTATATTTTAAATAAATAATGGAGGGAACGGAGTGGATAAGGAACGGAGAGGTAGTGGTTCTTGTGGGCTCCGGAAAAGTGGTGGGAAAGAGTACATTTAAGAGTTTGAAAAAGGAAAAGCAGGAAGCGGGCGAAGAAGGAAGGGGTTTGGGAAGGAATGAGGGTTAAAGGAAGGGGTAAAGTGGTCAATCCGGGTAATTAAGAGGAAAGAAAAGTGATGGACAGGTTAAGTCGGCAGGCGAGAATGAGGCAACGAGGTGACAGGGGAGCGTTTACAGAGCAGGAACAGGTGGATCTGAAATCAGGGTTAGTGAAGGTGGAGAGGTTAGGCTAGGCTGGAAGATATGGTGGAGCAGAGGATCGAGGGGAAGAGAGAGTTGAGGGAACAGCAAGCAGTGAGAAAGTAATTGCGAAGTGTAATACACGTGGCCGGGTCGGAAAGAGAAATTAGAGTGAAGAATGTCAGAGGAAGAATGGAATAAGTGGGTGGCGGACGATAAAGAGTGGAAAGAAGGTATTCTGAATGAGTTGAAGGTGATTAGTGGGTTGTTGAAGGAAGTGCTGGTGATGAGGAGGGACACTCGGGGCGAAGGCGGATCTGGTTGGGGAAGTCAAGCGGGAGCGGAGATGGTAGGCGAAGGAGAGAGTAAGATGGCAAAGACACAGGAGAAGGTGAGAGACGCAGCAATGACAGCGGAGAGAGAGAAACGTAAGAAGGAATGGAAAGAAGGGAGGCAGAGAAGAATTGTGGTGAGAGGGTTGAAGGAGGAAGGCTGGAACGCGAGAAAGCAGGTGAGAAGAATCATTGAAGGGTGCCTAAACAAGGCGGTGGATATTGTGAGGATGGATGAGAGGAAAACGGGGCAAGGAGAAGTCTTACTGTTGGTAGAGATGGTGGAGAAAAAGGAATGGCAGCAGCTGATACACGGTCGGGAGCAGATTGAGGAAGTGTTTGGGATATGGGTGGATGAGGATCTGACGTACGAGGAAAGAAGGACGAGGTGGAGGGTGAAGGAAAGTGCAAGGGAAGACAGAAGGCGTGGACGACTAGTGATAGAGGAGAACGACAGACTGGGCATAGACGGAGTTTGGTGGAAATATGAGGGGGCGAAATGGGCGAGGCAGAGAAGTGAAAAGGGGGACAGGAAGGAGGAGAAAGGGGTGGAGGAGGACGGGGAGGATGAGGATGGGACAGAGAAGAGCAAAGAGGACTGGGCGGACATGAATGAGGAGGAGAAAGAGAGGAAGAAGAACAAGGAGGGATAGGGTGATGGGGAGGATAGAAGAGGAGAGAAGAGCGGCGGCGGAGAGAGAAGAGGTCGGTGGAACGCTCACAGTGACGGAGTGGACTGAGTAGCCCCATCGAGGTGAGGGAACCGCCGACCGGCGTAGAGAGAGAGGAATCCGGGGCGAACGAGAGCAGCAGGTGGGACGGTGACAGGATGAGGAAGAGGACAGGCACAGAGATTTCGTTTGGGTCTTGGGTCTGGTGGTTAACTTTAGTTTTTACTTATTTTGGTTCCTCTTGCCTCGTCTAGTGCGAGAGCTCGGGTGGGTTAGAGTCAGTGAGATTTGGGCAGGGAGGGGGCAGCGTGGATTAAGATGTAAAAGTTAGGTTAAGTTGAAATATAGTTAGATAGATATAAGGAAATTGTGATTCTATACCTTTTGTTAACCCTTCGGGGAACACAATAAACAGTCAAATATTTTAAATAAATAATATTAATAGTAACGGTAATTTCATTTCATTTATATTTTTATAAAATATATTATAATTTTATATAATTATTTTTATAATTATTATTATGATATATAATTTTATTTATACATATATTGCTACAAATAAAAATTATAAATGTAACAAATACATAGACATACATACGTAATAAGTATATAAAATAGGTGTGGTATTTAAGTTTAAGGAATTATTCCTAACTTATTCATAGCGGAATAGATTACTGACAAAAAACGTTATATTCTTTTTTTAAAAAAGAGGATCAAACGAATCGAGCTTTCGGCCCTTGACACTTCGGCTTTTTTTTAACTTCGGCCATCACCCAACACACTCATCAGGAATGTCCAACTTTCCGCCCTTGGTGCACAATATACTCTTTTCTCAACTTAAAGTTTGAACTTAAAAAAGCTTTTAAAAAACAAAATACATATTCCAGGAGTGTCAATTTTACCGCATTCTCCAGAGTGTCACACTACCCATACTCCTCCCTGGGCTGAGTCAGTCGGAGAGGGCCCCATAGAGGGGGTCATAAAAGTCCTACGCCCGGTATAAAGGGGCCTACTCAACCTATTGTAACCGAGCTAATTGGGTCCGGGAGCTACGATCACTCGATGAACGCTCTGTGCCCTTCCCTGGTATAGCGGAATAAGTATGGTGAAAATGCCCCCCCCCCCTTGAATTTTGAATCGCCAATTTTTGCTTCCAAATATAAGCATTGTAATCGTTCTGTTTTGCATTGTAATTTCTGTTTGGGATTTTTTGTGTTATATCGACCCATTATGATCCCAAATTCCAAAAATGCATTTTTTAGATCGTGTTCATCGGTATGTATGTAATGGGACGTATTTTGCCCCTCTGCCTACCCGAGACAAAAATACGCAGCCCTCGGTAACCGATCTTATAACCGAAAAGTTGGGCGCTAGTACATTTTCTCCCAAAACGCACAAAAATGAAAATTCCAATTCCACAGAATCAACTAATTACGTAACAGCTGCCGACAGCTTAGTATATCAATTGCGGAGGCGGCTAAAGCCCAAAATGCTGCTCCGAAAAATTATTTTGAGATAACTGGGTTCTGATTTACCAAAGAAAAATCAGAAATCCGGGGTAATAAGATAAATTCAATGAAATAATTCCAAGTCGAAAGTTTAATTATAAATAAAATATAATAAAATAAACCCCGTCTTATTCTCAATATTCTAGGCACTCAATCCCCGGAAATAAACCACGAAAACAAGTAACAAAATAATAAATAACCGATTAAGGACTTGGTACAACACAATTTCCTAGCCGCGATATATCAAACGATAAAATACTAGTCAATTAAAAGACAGCCAAAATGAGTCAATTAATCCATAATCCAAGAAAAGGTCAAACGATAAAATTACTAGTTGAATTACCAATGAGTTTAAATAACCACGGTGCAGGCATCTACTATTACCCCGAGAAACCAGCGCCTCTACCCAAAGTGGCATGAATAAGAATCTAACTCTTCAGGCTATTAAGAGGGGGATTGCCTCGAGAAAGGAAAACAAATACAGCCGGCAACTGAATATAGGTCACCCGGCAAAAGACAATAACTCGAACGCCAAAAAACGCTAGAATCCCTCTGACAATAACTACGATAATCTAACGGCCTCTGAACGAATACGCCGAAAATTCAATGCGATGAAGTTCGATTTTCAGCGGCCGAGAGAAAAGTTTCAAAAATGCCTCGAAAGAAAATAAAACTAATTTCGGGTTATTAAACAGCCATAATACCCGAAGAATCAATATTAATTACGCGGCGGAGGCGAAACGAGAGTCAATAAAATTAACTATTAGTATCACTGAAGTTTACTGGAATCTATCGGGAGGAAACAAAATACAAATTCTGTAAATTCATCGGACAATTGAATTAATCAGAAATTAGACCCGAAAATAATGACTCTGCCGAACAAGGGGTGAGCATCGGCCTAAATATATTACGAAATCAAATGGCGTCAATCGTCATGGATCACACGTCCATCAAAATCCAAATGCCAAACTCACTCCTTATGAGACACTTTTACCACTTCAAAATAAATCCACCGCTCACCAATCAAATATATCCCGATGACGGTAGATCTAGGCTCAAGCCTTCCCCAAAATGTCTAAAACAGCCCTCAGTAGAACCTCGGGTCCCGACAGCAATTTCCAAATCATAAGTCGGCCGTTATAAGATGAGCCGAATATTCGCACAGCGATGTGTCTGGTGTTCAAACAATAAGTGACCATTGCCAGAGGCCCTAACTCACAATACAACGCTCCGACACCAGATGATCAAATGATTGGCCCACCATGACGAATTCTCCATTCTGATTGAACGTAGAAATCGTATCGAACCTGAGCCAACAGAATTTCAACAATCATTTCACGCCCGCGATATAATATTTAGCGGTGTGAATATATCGTAAACAAAAAAAATATCGGTCCACAAAATTCCGAATAATTTTAATCATCAGTCGTTATTTTTCGGGACGTCTCAAGTCAGTCCAGAATTTTCCAATCCGATGATGATATCGTCGTCTGAGTCCAAAATTTTCTGACTCGATATCCTGGCGCCGCCACTCGGGGCCATTCAAAATAATATGCTGGCCTAATATCTTGTACTACGCATCCGAGACTCGAAGCAGGGTTATCGAAGTATCCCACGAAGATCCGGGCTCCATCCCGCGATGATCCGAACTACATCCCACGATGTTATCCGGTGAGCGGTCAGACGCCGATTCGATACAAAACAAAAATGCATTAATCAAGGTCCAAAATAATAATAAAATGACTCTCGCCTCGTCAATAAAGTGACTCATTGTGTGGAAAATTCCGACAACCGCTGAACGGCCGAAATCTGAAAAATACCACGTTACAGTATGTATGTATGTGACAAAGTTTTTCGTTAATGTTTTTTTCTTAAATGAAGGTGTCCCTAAGCCCTGTCCATCGCAATTAATTGAAATTTAATCCATTGATTAATTTTTTTAATTTTCGAATTTTTTCCAAATTTTAGTTGGAATACGATAACTAAAAAAAATGTTCTAAATTCATTGAATGATCGCTTAAAGAATTCATTGGGATGTCCTTTTGACCGAGTGCGAAGATGAAAGCGATAGCAATCATCGTTGTTTTGATTACTGTGAAATTTTTCCAAAATTTCGTATTTTTCGAAAATCAGAATTCCGCAGAGATCTTTAGATATTGCGCTTCAAATGAATTCAGTCATAGCTTAATACGTTTGTTTCAATGCGACTATGACGAAGTTAAAAGGTAGTTACAATATCTGTCTCGGTTAAGGATGTATAGCCAGTGTCAGTAAATTTTCGGTAAATGTGTTTTTTTTTGTGTTCAAAGGAAATTCTGTAATTTTTCGGCTCTCAGCAAAACATATAAGACTTACTTGTCTAACTTAAAAAAAACATTAATCGCAGTAGTCTCGGCAGAAATGAATAAACTTATTTTCTCTTATACACGGGTTCGTATGAAGTTTATGTTTAAATTGATAATTCACTGACTAGAAGACTAAAAATAGAAGGTAATGTGTATTTTATTTATTTATTTAATATACTTGCCCGGGGGAGTTTACATTTTGCACCACACTCCCATTGCACGGNGGGGGGGGGGGGGGGGGGGCTAGCATATGTACAAAAAAGTACATATATATATATTTAGAGATATTCAGATGTGTGCAGTTAGTAGAGTAACTCGAAACATGCAATTTATTTCACCAATTCAAGGACAATCATCCTCCATATTTAAAAGGCGCTCACGGAAGTTCAAGGCGTCATTCATAAAAAGAGACAAACGTTTCAGTTGTTTCGGATCAACAATGTTTAAAAGAGGATGCAAAATGTCCTCCTTGTATCTATCCCCAAGTAAAGTCTTAAAATGTGTTACTCTGATTTCGCGATAAAATGGGCATCTAATAATAATATGCTCTCAACCTCAAAGTGACAGATCCTGCAGTAGTCCTTAGGGTTGAGCTTGAAAATCTGACTGTTCAATATCACTTTTAGGAATTGAATTTATATTTATTTTTACCACGGATTGTACAATCACGAGGTGCCGGGCAGGGTTTGATAAATTCAACACAATGTAATGTAAACAATATTTAATTGCATAACTAATTAATACACTCTAGGTATTTACAACGAACGCGAATAATAGATTTAAGGGATCATTCTGGTTTAGACACTTAAAAAAACGGACAATTAAATAAATTTATTTAGGCTTTTATTTATAGAAATAATAATAATTTATTAAATAAGTCCAGTAAATATGATCTTAAAAAACACAAAAAAAATTTTTTCAACTAATATTTAACTCTTTATATTTATGAAAATGGCCGCCAATTGTAACGTCTCGCGGAATTGACATGTCACTGGCGGCGTTGATATCTCGATGATGGATCATCTGAAATGAAAAAACCAAAAATATTTAGATTCAGTATGAGTGTAGCTCTCTTGCAAAGCAGAATTATAATTATTTATTAATAATTAACAAAATGGCGGACATGTAAAAAAAAAACCTGAAAAACGCGTTTTTTTTTGCGTTTTTCGCGTGAAAAAAAATAGTAAAAATTAAAATTTTAATATAATTCTGCTTTACTGGAGAGCTATTTATGTGGGGAATATGTGGTTAAAATTTCAAGAGAATCGGTTCAGTGGTTACGGAGAAATCACCGCCGCCGACCGGAAAAATGTAGTTTTGAGAAAAACGCGTTTAAAGATTTTTTTAGTGAAAAATCATGAAAAAATCTTACCTTCACTTAATCTGCAATGCCTGCACCGTACAAAATGCCTTCAGCCTGCTCAAAATTTTCATTTTCTTCCAGTCTAGCCTTCTTTTGCTCAGTTCTGGCCTCTTTGGAAGACTGGGAGCTGCGTCGATTAGCCAATTTCATGCGCTTTTTATCGCGGTCTTCGGCAAAATTGACGGAAGTCGGTCCAAGTTTTACGCCCATAACGTCCATTATTTTTAAAATCGGAGTGAATCCTTCGTTGAAAATGCAGGCTGCCACTTTGCACGGGATTTTCCGTATTTTGTAGATTTTTGGTCCATAATGAAAAATAGTGTGCGTACTGATGTTGCTTGTTCAACCTCGGAGAGAAAACTGATGCCGCTTCTCAAAAATCTAACGGAAACCGAACTGAGCAGCTGTTTGAATGAATGGAAACAGAAAGCGGATTAGACAATAGACGGGTCGGCCGAGCGCGCACAGGTAGTAAGAGGGCTGCAGGTCAGTTGCGTCCCGCGGTTAAGAAAATGTCCGAGTTATTCATAGTTAGACATCTCCAAATATTCTAAAAATTTTACACAATACTTTTGAATGTGTATCCTTTCCGAAAATGAAAAAAAAAATCGATTTTTGAAAAATTTTAAACCAGAATGATCCCTTAATTCACGGACCTACTCTGTTATCCATGGGCACGTAAAGGTAACTGCCGGCTGACACTCGCGGGTCAGCTGATCACGAGTTGGCCATGAATTTTGGAGATCACGTGATTGATCTCAGCCTCGTAGCGTGGTTACTTCTCGCGATCGCGAACATACCGCCCGTCTCGTTCTCCTTTATCAGAACGAAGCAGCTCCGTACTCTGAAACAATCTTAAACGGATTAATTTTGTCAACGACAATTTTTTATTTCGTGAAGGGCGGTTCGCCGCCCGCCATGGCATCTCCCACGCATAGGGGGATTAGCTTCACGATGAGACGCGTGTATGTAGAGGTGCTCGTCGTCAGTTTCACCGATCTGACCATTCCATCCTCGTCCGGGTAAACTTCTATGACTCGTGCCAATGACCATTGGCTAGGAGGAGTTGGCAAGTCCTGAATAAGTACGACGTCATCGATTTTCAGGTTTTGCTGGTCTGTCTTCCACTTCTGGCGAGTTTGCAGCGCGTAGAGGTATTCGTGGCGCCATCGACTCCAGAAGTTCTCATTGATGTTTTGGATGAATTCCCATCGAGACAGTCTGTTGACGTTCAGGTCCAGCGTTGAGTCTGCTGGTACTGCATTCAGAGGTCTTCCTTTCAACAGATGCCCAGGGGTTAATGGGGCGATGTCGCCGGGGTCATCATGGGGGAGTCCGATGGGTCTCGAGTTCAGGTTACACTTAATTTTACACGGGAGTGTAGTTCATTCCTCGAATCTTGGTGTACGCTCGTCCAGGAGTCTTTTCAGCAAGGTTTTTACTGATTTCACTCCTACTTCCCATAATCCACCAAAGTGCGGTGAGCTGGGTGGTATGGAACGCCACGCGATTTTCCTCGTTGCGATGGTGCTTCTCAGCTCCTCATTCTGCTCGAGTTGGTCCATTTTCTCGCGTAGTTCGCGCTCTGCTCCTTGGAAATTGGTCCCGTTGTCGCTGTAAAGATCAAATGGGAGCCCTCGGCATGATGTGAAGCGGTCTGATGCAGCCAGGAACTTCTTGGTGGAGTAGTCGGATACTAATTCAAGGTGTATTGCTCGGGTAGCCAGACACACGGAGAGTGCAATATAGCCCGTGTATGCCTTATGTCCTGGACCTTCGGTGGTACGCACATTCACTGGCCCACTGGTCCATCCCTGTGTGGGTGAATGGCGGGGATGGAGTCACGCGTGGAGGTGGCAGCGCTGCCATAATTTGATGTGCTGGCTTTCCATCGAATCTAATGCACTTTACGCATTTGTGGATGTGGCTTTTCACGAGTCGTCTTGCGTTGATGACCCAGTATCGTTGTCTCAACGTGCTGAGTGTTATCTGGAGTCCGCCATGGAGCGTTCGGCGATGCGTGTCGTCAATGATGAGGTCGGTGATTCTCCCTGCTGGTAGTATGATGGGGTGTTTTTCATCATACAAGATTGCAGCCTTGGCGATGCGACCGTTGACTCTTATGATGCCCTTGGGGTCCACAGCAGGGTGTAGACGTAGAAGTTCATCCTTCTGGGAGAGCGGTTGTTCCTTCTTTAACAATTCCAATTGTTTTGCAAAGGCATCGGCTTGTACCTGGCGGATCCAGAAGTCATGTGCCTTCTCCAACAATGCTTTGAGTGTTAATGTTGGTTGATTTTGTCGTCTGTTAAGGAATTTCAGACAGCAAGCAGTGATCCCGAGAACCTTCTGCCATGATGATACTCGAAAAGGGAGGTTGGCTATCCCTCTAGTCGTGTGGTCATCAATCACCTGGATGTTGTGACGCGCGGTGCAACCGATGAGAGTTATGGTCTCGTCTGTAACTGTTTGAATGAGTGGATTATTAATTTGGTGGGATTGAGACCACTGACCTGACTCACGTTTCAGCCATTTGGGTCCGCTCTACCAGAGCTTGTGGGCAACTAGTTCAGCTGGCAGTACTCCGCGTGAGGCACAATCTGCTGGGTTGGATGAAGTTTGCACGTGGCGTCAGTTTGCCGTTGGAACTCGCGTCTGAATGTCAGACACTCGATTTGCGGCGAAGGTCGGCCAGTGTGATGAATGCTTCTGTAGTCATGCAAGGACGATTTGTGAATCACTTCAGGCGTACATGGGTACTGTGTCCAGTTTCATTGAGTTCTTGATTCTCTCTAGCACTCGGGCCAGTAGGTGTGCAGCGCATAATTCCAATTTCGCTACTGTTTGGTGTTGAATTAGGGCAACCTGGGATTTGCCTAGGACTAGCTTGACATCTGTAAGCTTATCGTTGTCTCCGGTGACTCGCAGGTAAACTGCGCAGGTAGACTCCAGTCACTATGTCGTCAATCTAGAAATCATTCTCGAGGATCGCGGCTGCTCGGAGGAATCTCCCGCGTTCATCCGCAGTCAGTTCTTTCAAAGTGCGATTGGCTAGGTACGGGGCTGGTGCTGTGCCATGCGTCACTGTTTGCAGGTCATATGATTTCACTTCCTTGGAGCCTGGTGGTTGCCATAGAATTCTCTGAAGGTGTCTCTCCTCGGGAGTCATGAGAATTTGTCTGAACATTTTTTCAATGTCGGCGCGAAGGGCGCGAAGGGCGCGAAGGGTATGCATTCTCCACTTCAGGATGACGTCCATCAGGTCGGGCAGCAGCTGGGGTCCGACGTGGAGGTGATCGTTGAGTGTCGATCCGTTTGTGGTACGGTTAGACGCGTTGAAAACGAGTCTGATCGGTGAGGTCGTGCTGTCTTTTCGAAGAAATGCATGGTGTGACAAGTACACTGGTTTTTGGTCTGGTTGATCCCTGCTTGGTGACAATGACATGTGCCCCAGGTCCAAATACTCTTGAAGAAACTTGTCGTATTCGGCTTGGTGTTGCGGTGTGGCTCGGAAGCGATTTCTCTGGATTTCGAAACACTTCCTTGCGATGCTGTATGATTCTCCAATGTCGACAGGTAGCGCGCTCTTCAGTGGGAGATGTAATGAATACCTTCCACTCTTGTCTCGCGTGTGGGTAACCTTGAAATGGTCCGCGCACTCCTGATATTTTTTACTCAGGCTGACGTGGACTGAGAGCTCCTCCAGTTCCCAGAATTTGCGGATCAAGTCGTGCAGTGGCTCTCCGATTATGCAGCGATTCAACGACGCGTATACTTGCTGGTCCTGAGCTCGTGTAGTAGTTTGTGGTCCAGAAACTACCCATCCGAAAATTGTCTCTTGTGACATGGGTGTGCCAATTGATCCTTTTCGTATTCCTTCCAGGATGATGGCCGGGTAGAGATCCGCGCCATTGATCAGGTCAATTTTCCCATCATCAGTGGGGTTGGGATCTGCGAATTTGAGTCCACGTAGATGATGCCATGTGACTTCCATGGGGTCTCGTCGTGGTGCGTACGAAGTCAGCTTGGGCAGCACATGGGCGATGAGGAGAAGTGATAGTTCCTTTGCGTCATGAGGTTCTATTGCGCATTATATCGCTGCCTTACACGAAGCTGTTTTATTTCCATTAACTCCCGAAATGGAGATGTTGATCTTGATTCTTGGAGCACGTAGGGCTTGACTCGCGGACTCACTGATGAACGACTACACGGATCCTTGGTCGAGGAGAGCTCTTGCTATGATTGAGCGCCCGTCGACCGTTCGTAGGCGTACTCGGGCGGTAGCGACGAGTACGGAGTTGATTGACGTGGTCAGCTGATTGCTCTGACAAGCTGTTCCTCGTTTCCTCGTCTTCATCAGAATGGCTGCTGGTTTCGCTCTGTTCCTCTAGACAGGAATTTTCCTCATCACTGGTGTCAACTTTTGCGTGAGATGCGTTGAACTTAGCTTTCTCAGTTGAAGATCTTACTGGTGATGAACAAACAAGGGGGTGGTATCTCCTTTTACAATTTTTGCACCTTCCAGTGTGCTCACAGTCCTTGACGCCATGATTACCTTGGAGACAATTGAAACAAAGGGAATTAGTTTTGACGAATTCACGCTTGTCAGTGACCGATTTAGCTTTAAATTTGAAGCAAGAGGTTAATGAATAGTTTGCTTTACAATGAGGGCATACAACCTTATCATCAGCTATTGCGTGCATAACCTTGTATGATGACTTGTTCGTTGAGCGCGTGGCAGTGGTACTGACAGAGAGTCGATCCAAACGTTTGACGCGTTCGTCGAGGAAGTGTGCAACTGCTGTGAAGGTTCGGAATACGTTGACGTTGTTGATGTTGAGCTCCCAATGCTTGCGCGTCTCGTTGTCCATCTTGTTGACGGTGAGGTAGACCAGGATGTCGTCCCAATGTTCAACTTTCCTCTTCAAGTTAGCGAGTACTTCGGGAGCACTAATGGTCTTGTCATAAACGCGGCGTGCCTCATCAGACGTATCGTTTTTTATTTTTCTAATACTGAATAAGTCCTTGAGATGAGTCCAAATCAGTCTGCTCTCATCATCATACCGATCATTCAGGAGCTTCCACGCTCAGGCGTAATTTTCTGATGACCCGTCGATATTTTCGATCAATTCAAAGGCTTCTCCTTCTAGGCATGCGCGAAGAACAAAGAATTTCTTTATGCTCGCCAAGTTGGCGTCGTCGTGTACAAGTTTGCCATAAATGCCCTTGAAATTATTCCATTTAGAAATATTCCCACTGAATTTCGGGGCTTTAATTTTCTCAAACTTGAAGAAGGAATCCTCCTGGGTGTGATCACCAACTGGAGCTTGAGGAATCACCGGAAGTAGTGTTAGTTTCTCAAGGGTTTCGTAAAGTAAATCTTATCGTGCGTATATTGAGTTCCCATCTGGGCGAATTCCATGTTGATGAAATATGAAGCCTTCTTCTCCTCTTCAGTTGCCAATCTGTGAAGACGTCTGTCCAATACCTTGATCTTTAGGTAATAAGTCTCCAGTGGTTCCATTGCGACCTTGACTGCGCTCAAGGTCTTACGCTGCTGAGGTAAGGCTTTTTTTTTGAATCCATGAACCACGCATTTCAGCGAATCGAAACGCCGAGTTTGCGTTTCTAATGTCTCCTCAAACGTATCGTCGTCGGCGATGAGAGACGCATCAGCTGCGGACCGGAATAGACTCATTTTTTTGTTTTCTTCACTCGGGAAAAAATTATTAACTATGAAGAAAAGAAAAATAAGAAAAAGTCACTTGATCATTCGAGCAGCACAACGTCCAGGGTGCTCAGCAATGCTCGAATCTCGATCACTCACAGTTATTCACCTGTCACTGAATTTTTATAATTTGAATTTACTGAATTGTACGGAGGGACGTTAGTACGTATGCGGCACTGTTCAGGTATTTTATTGCGCGTGTGGCACACGTGGTTGTGATACGGCACTGAGTGCCGATGCGAATTGAATTTCACCGGTGAGGCGCTACGGAGTTTACCGGGGAAATAGCACGGAACTTTCCGAATGTACACACGTGGTCACGCGTTTATTAATTTGATAATTTTACTCGAAAAAGGTCTTCTAAACACTCTAGACTGATGGTTAATTGCAGTACCTCGATAATCGCGGTGAGGTCCTGCTAAGCCGTACTCAATTACAATCAATTTTTACGAACGAGAAATTTATTCTCGGCACGTGGTCGACGCGTTATAGTTCGGTTGCACGTTAGAATCTACACTCTATTCCACGATTTTCATACACTATCGACGGGGTCGACCGGTAAACTCTGATTATTGATTTTACCCAGCTATTCATCTCTAGCGAATGAGCAGATAATCCCGATTACTTGTATTTATTTAATGTGGTAACCCGCGTATCCGGCTCGAAGGACCATGTTCGATATCTCTTTTCGGAATTGACTTTATATTTATTTTTACCACGGATTGTACAATCACGAGGTGCCGGGCAGGGTTTGATACATTCAACACAATGTAATGTAAACAATATTTAATTGCATAACTAATTAGTACACTCTAGGTCTTTACAACGAACGCGAATAATAGATTTAATTCACGGAGCTACTCTGTTATACATGGGCACGTAAAGGTAACTGCCGGCTGGCACTCGCGGGTCAGCTGATCACGAGTTGGCCATGAATTTAGGAGATCACGTGATTGAACTCAGGCCCGTGGCGCGATTACTTCTCGCAATCGCGAACACTTACCCATACATAAGAACCTCCCCACAAAAATATTTGCCAATCGAACTTGTGCAACGATTCGCGTGTAAGCGATAGGACAATGCAGTCTGAGATATCTTGCCGTTCCATCATTAATAAATCTAGGAATTTTCAATTGTAATGAATTTGACTCCATGTATCTTTCAAGATTAAATGCCCTCAAGTTTTCACTAAATCTAGAAATTATTAAACTTTCATTTTCTGCCCAAATATTTGGATCGGAAACTGTACAGAGAAATCCCATGTCCATTCTCTCCAAGATGACTTGAAGATTAGAGAGCCAGTTAAACTGCAATTTCTTAGAATCCTTGTTTAAAAGAAAAACCAAACGATCCCAACAGACTCGAGGAATCCACGAGCTATCCATCATCTGTAATTTAATGGCCGAGTTAATTGAGAGGTCGAGGGCTTTGATTGCCAGGTGTTTGAGGCCCAATTCAAGTCTGAGAACAAAACCTGGGGTGTTAGGAGGCAGAAGTAATAACTGTTTGAAGAAGTCGTTCTGAATCTTTTCAATTGTGCCAAAGTGATATACACGCTAAGATGGAACGGCATAGAGGAGGGTCGGCGTGATCATACTGTCAAAAACCCTGAGCTTGGTGCTCCAAGCATCGGATTTTGACTTAATCAGAATTGCTTTGGTAGCCCCTATCGCAGCCTTTACCTTCTTAATTGCATGTTTTGCTGAGAGAAACCCACTCGTATTGCTCTCAAGTAAAACTCCCAGATATTCAAATTGGTTTATGGTCTCCATTGTTTGACCCTCATATTTAAAAACTCCTGTATCAGATTTGTGGATTCGCCCACTCGTTCTGAAAGGTAGAAAGCTTAGTTTTCGATGTATTTACCACAAGACCGTTTAACTGACAATAATCCCTGAGTGTATTAAGATTTTTCTGAACGTCTAAAGGACTGTGACAGAGTATAGTCATATTGTCTGCATAGGTCGGCATCAAGAAATCCATCCGCGCATCAATACTGACCCCCCTGAAACCTTCATCCCTGAAGTAGGCCTCAAAATCTGATACAAAAAGAATTAAAAGTAGGGGGCGCAAAATCTCTCCCTGCAGCACGCCCTCCGTGATGCCGAACCTATCCGTCGAAACACCCACCAAACTCCCCTGAGCAGAGGCCTCGTTATAGATGAAAATTAAAATTCTGAGGATGTTGGAGCTGAAGCCCAAGCCGAACAATTTCGCCCATAGAATACTATGAGGGACAGAGTTAAAAGCCCTCCTGAAGTTGATAAAGAGGGCCCACACTGAGTTACCGGATAGCCTTGGATGCATCTGTATCGAAGTCAGGAGAGCGAAAATCGGATCCTCAGCCCCTGCCCCTTCGAAATCTAGCCTGAGATTCTGGAAGAACCCCACGTGACTCCATCCAGGTTCCAATTCTCCTCGCCAGGATCTTCGTGAAGATCTTGAGAATACTGTTCGTGAGAGCAATCCCTCGATAATTGACCGGGTCCTCTTTAGGGCCCTTTTTATGAATCATTGCTAGAGCTGCGCATGGCCAGGAGTCAGGAACAACACCAGAGTCAAAAACATTATTAAAGAGAGACAGTAAAAGTTACCTGCCTGACTGAGGCAAGGCATTCCAACACTCGTTGGGGACTATGTCAGGACCAGGAGCTTTATTGTTTTTTAGAGGAACTGAGGGCTAGTTCTAGCTCAAACATTGAAATTTCCGCGTTCAAGAGGGGATGGCTGGCATCCGAGAAACATAACTGATATAGGGAGCGCGGAGGATACATCTTTCTGTAAAATTCTTCGCATTTTGCCGTTTAAATTATATTGGTTTCTGAATGTTTCCTCGCCACTTCTTTAACTGCACGCCAGAACTCATGAATATTCTTAATATTAGCTGACCTTAATCTCATGTCTTCATAATAAAATCTCTTCTTGGAATCAATCAACTCTTTGAAAATTTTCCTGGATATCTCATAACGTTTTAATTATTCCTTAACCAAATCTTTATCGTTTTTTCCTTTGTTGCTTTTGTACAATTTCAGGTAATGTGTAAAATCATACTGAATCCAAAGGCCAGAGAAACATGTGGGGTACCCAGGCAAAAAGAGGAAATATGTAAATGCTTCTAGCCCATATAAGCTCGTGTTAGCGCATGCATTTGGTGCATTTCGTCTATTTTAATTCTAAATAATGAACATGCGTTGGTGGGCGGGAATTTCTATGAAAGTAAAGGGAATATCTTCATTCCTTTGTTTAAAAAAAATTAATTTTCCTTCAAGTACTTGCGATTTTGGATAAAAATGCTGAATTTGATTTTCAGGATCATTTTTGGATATTTCGAATGTTTATGAAAGTTAGCTTTCTGATGGTTCTTTAAATGTGACGTTTCCAATGATAATCAACAATAAAGAGCTAAACGTGGTTCGTGTGGACGACGGAATTTTGAATACGGAACCGATGGAAAAACCCGTTTCAATAACTCGGAAATCGTTTAACGAAAATGTAAATGGCAGCAATATCACCCCATAAAGGAACAAAGGGGAGAGAGTATTAGGAAAGAGTTTAGAAAGTAGTAGAGAGTAATAGGGAGTTTGAACCTCTTGACTCTGGTAACCTCTCTGTGGCTTTCCTGTGCACTTTCTGTGCACTTTCTGTGGTTATCTCCGTTACTCCCCCTTGTAATATGAAACAACGACTCTCTGTCTCTCTCTCTCTCTCTCTCTCTCTCTCTCTCTCTCTCTCTCTGTCTCTCTGTCTCTCTGTCTCTCTCTCTCTCTCTCTCTCTCTCTCTCTCTCTCTGTGTCTCTCTCTCTCTCTCTCTCGCTCTCTCCCCCTCTCCCCCTCTCTCCCTCTTTCTCTCTCTCTCTCTCTCTCTCTCTCTCTCTCTCTCTCTC
>NW_021681272.1:46473-51693 GCF_001412515.2 Diachasma alloeum | reverse complement strand
CTCTCTCTCTCTCTCTCTCTCTCTCTCTCTCTCTCTCTGAGAGTGTTAAGTTGTCCGTCAGTTGAGCTCCGTAAATTATTTTGAATATTTATAGATAATCAGTATCAAGTGTCTAAAATTGGGTACTAGATCAGAGTCCAAACTGTGCTATTCACTTTGCGATAATAAAACTGGTGTTTGAGTGAACAAACAATTGGAGAACTTGGTGTAAACTTTTTGGCTGTGGTCGGTGGATTGTGCCAGTGATTTAATGGCGGTTGAGAGGCTTCATGGTGACTAGACACCTTATATTTCATCACGACTACCCTCACTGCCTATAGAAAATTGGTGCATATAGGGAACTAATTAATGGTGTGATCTGTGGTATCAGTGCTATCACGGTGCAGTTCCAAGTTTTCCACCTCTGCAATTATTGTTCGACTCATTTTTCGTGTCGTGCATAAAACATTGGGATAGCTTGGTATCCTACTACGGCGGCCATCATTCTACCCTCATATCATATCAGCGCCTTGACGTCCATTCTTATCTACTACGGGTTTTTCTCTAGTCGATAATCTAAGTCACGGTGGGATCTTCAATTGATTATCCTCTTATCGACCGGATCTCACTTACAAATTGAATTCTCCTCATTACCAGCCTTGTAAACAAATAACAGCTGATATTCACGTTTTAACATGGGGGATCCGGGGGTTAGTAGCGGTGAGGACATCTCTGATCCAGATGAGCCTGAACCTTCGCCTAAAGATATTATGAGGGCCATTGAGGCACAGACCAAGTCCTTTAACAGGTTTTCTATAAGCCTCACCCAACATAAACATACTCTTGATGATCATGATGAGCGTTTAAAATCTATTGAGAATGCAAACATTCAAGTGGTGGCTGATAGTGCTAGTGCAGTGTACAAATCCAATGAGGCGACAATTTCTGTGGAGCTGGTGCGCCACAGACTCCTAAAAAACAGTGTTGACATTGCTGGCGTTCCTCTCAAGGCTGATGAAAACATCCTTGACATAATAATATCTATCTCCTCTGCCCTTGGGCTTGCCTCCAGCTCGAATGATGTGAGTTCTTCATTCAGGATGGGTCGACAGATTAAACAGAATGCCAAAGGTGAGCCTGTTTTCCCTATTATAGTAGTGGAATTTATACGTGAAGATACCAAACATGCGCTCCTCAGAGGTGCAAAGGATCTTAAAAGAACTCTTTCCACTGCTGATCTCGGGTAGGACCTGCAAGTGCACTCAAAAATCTATATCAACGAGCGTCTCACTCCCTATGTCAGGAAGATTATCCTTGAGGCTCGCAAGTGTCTCAAATGCAACAAATTCAAATATGTGTGGATATCGAATGGGGTAGTTCACGCACGTGTAAGTGATTCATCTGCTCTCCTCACCTTCAACAGCATTGAGGATATAAACATTGCACTCACTGAGCAGATTCAATTAGCGAATCTTGAGAATGTAGACTCAGCTGACAGTAATTCAAACAATAAAAACAACATGCAACCCCCCAAACCTCGTGTGCAACAGTCTCGTGGGCAGACCAGGAAAAGATCCCTTTCTGAGGACGAGGCCAACACAGCTGAGAAGATCAAGAGGACTCCACTCCACAGAAATACTAAGACTGCAACTAAGAAAGATAGATAGCAATCAGTGAATCTTCACACCAGAGGTGACGCACACAAGGACGGCTTCAGGATAGGCCATATCAACTGCCAATCACTTTCAGGTCATTTTGTTGATTTTTGTCATTTAATTCATGACTATAATTTTGACGTTATTTGTATTTCCGAATCGTTTCTGAAACCTCATATTAATGACTCTCGTGTGAAGCTTTCAAGTTTCAATATTCTTCGTAATGACAGATTGGGAAAGGATTGTGGTGGAGTAGCTGTTTATGTGCGAGAGGATCTCCGCATGAAACTGATAGATTCGTCCCCGGGGCAATAGTCGGGTAATCCTGAATATTTAATAATTGAAGTCAGTGCAGTAGGTTTTGCGCCGATCCTTATTGGTGTAGTTTATCGCCCTCCTCGGTTGAAGTACCCGTTTGATTTCTGGGATTCCATGTCGAGGCTCCTGCCTATGTATCGCGTGGCAGTTATTGCTGGTGATTTGAATATGGATCTCAACAATTTGAATTCTGATGATAGTAAGCACTTAACCAGGAATGCGGACATTCTTGATATGAGGATTGTTCATTTTGATTCCACTCATCATACTTCATCGTCTCATACCTGGATTGATCACATCCTGGTAAATAATAATTGTGATATTGAATCATCCTCACAGTGTACTTCATCCCTGTCTGGGCATGACCTCATTGAGGTAAATTTGATCATTCGTTACCCTAAGCCAACTGCAAGGACCTTTCAATACCGCGACTTTACCAATTTTAACAAAGTTGATTATCTGAAGGATCTTGCGCAGTGTGGCTGGGCCGAGTTTTATCATTCTGATTCTATAGATTTTAAAGTAGAACATTTCAATGAGGTTATCCTTAAGGTACTGGATGATCAGGCACCGTTAGTTGAGGTAACTGTCAGGAAACAAGCAGCGCCCTGGCTCACCGATGACATTCGGGATTTGATGCGTACCCGGGACCATTTTCGGTCCAAATTCAGGAGAACCGGTGACCCCGATTTCAAATCACAGTTTATTTTGCTTCGGAATCAAGTCAAACAACAGGTAGTCTCTGCTCGCGCTAGATATTATCTGGGTGTCTTTGGCTCAGTAACAGCTGATTCAAGGGTTACCTGGAGGAATTTGCGCAGCCTAGGAATTGGTAAACAAAAAGAAGGTAATCAAGAATTATCCGTGGATTTGAATGAATTGGGCAGTTACTTTGGTTCTTGGGGTAGGTCCTCGGCATTCACTGGGAGCTTGGTCGATGTTGAAGCTGGGCCTTCTGCCCCTGATGACGAGATGTATGAGCTCATTGGAGATGGTGGTGAATCTCACCAACCGACCAAGGAGAATAACAACGTTTTCAATATCTCTGAGATTACCCTTAAGGACTTGAGTGAAAATATGTTCTATTCTAAATCCAAATCTGTGGGACCGGACTCAATCTCTAGTGATCTAATTAGATTGTCCTTTCCGAGTTGCGCTCAGCATATTCTCAACATCTTTAATGTATCAATCCGTAAGGGCATGTTTCCTAAGTTGTGGAAAGATGCCCTCATCTGCCCAATTCCTAAGATTAAGGCCCCTTCTGAATGTTCTGATTACCGTCCCATAGCTCTAACTTGTTTTTTGGCGAAGTCCCTCGAGAAAATTATTTCGATACAGATGATAAAATATTTAGAATCCAATGATAAATTTGATCGTTTTCAGTCGGGTTTTCGTAAAGGTATGAGTACTCAGACTGCCTTGTTGAATGTACTGGAGGATGTTAAGTGGGCCGCGGATCGTAGATTGATTACTTTATTAGTCCTTTTTGACTTCTCTAAGGCATTCGATACGGTGGATCATAATCTTTTACTTGCCAAGTTGGAAAATATGGGTGTCTCCTGTTCGACTCTTGAATGGTTTGGGTCTTATCTCTCTGATCGTCGTCAGTGTGTCCTGGGCACCAAGGGTTCGAGATCTGATTGGACTGAAATGTCACGGGGGGTCCCGCAAGGCACTATTTTCGGGCCTCTCTTTTTTATTTGTTTTACGAGTGACATAGGGAGAGCTCTCGCTCACTCGAAATATATGTTATATGCGGATGACCTCCAGATTTACGTCCATTGTTCTCCGAGTGGGCTTGAGCATGCTGTGGGATTGATCAATGAGGATGCTGCTGCGTTGAGTGACTGGGCGGACGGTAACTCACTGATATTGAATGAAAAGAAAACTCAGTCCATTATACTAGGTTCGGTTAAATTCATCAACTCAGTAATGGAGTCAGAAATATTTAGAGTTTGTGTAAGGGGTGTATATACAGAATACTCTTCTAGTGTTAAAAATCTTGGGGTATTAATCGATTCTAAGCTCTTATGGCATGCTAAGGTTCGATCGGTCGTCAAGAAGGCCCAGGGTTCACTGCACTAACTGAAGCCCAGTTGGGATTGTCTTCCCATCAACTTGCGCAAACAATTAGTTAAATCTTTAATGTACCCTCAACTTGATTATTGTTGTCTCCTTCTAACTGGATGTTCGGACGAACACGAGCTTACCCTTAAGAAAGTAATCAATAGTGGAATAAGATTTATTTATGACCTCAGGCGTGACGAATCTATCAGTCCATATTACGTAAAACTTGGTTGGCTCATGCCTAAATACCAAAGATCTTTTTTCTTGGGTAAATTACCATTTAATATCTTAAGAAGCCAATCCCCACATTATCTTTCTGATCGACTAGTCTTAAAACGTAATATTCATCAAAAAACTCTTCGTGGTACTCCTCTTGATCTCCATGTATTGAATTGTAGAACTAACTTTGGCCGCAGCTCATTTTCGGTCTCAGCGTCATCGTTTTGGAACTTGATTCCGTTATCTATTCGTAGCATTAAATCACCTTCCGTTTTCAGCTCTAGTCTCTATGATTTTTTATTGGATTTGCAAAAACGAGAGATCTCTTCCATGTACTATAATTAGTGAATAGACTGATATGCTTGTACTGGCGCTTTCATTCATTTGTTGTATAGTTTGTGCGGTTATTTACTATCAATCTTTATTATGTTCATTGAAATAATTTTGAGAGCGAGCAATTTTAAAATTTTTAAAATTTTATAAAAAAAAAAAAAATCTTCAATCTTAAGAAACAATATAATTACCAATCTTAAATTATATTGTAGAAATATTTATATAATTAATTAATTGACCTTGGAGTTATGAATAAAAACAAATGACACATAAAATGTATACTCCCGTATTTCGTACTTCGTAACTCAAATGTAATTTCTATTAATTTAAGACCTAAATTCGTTATTTCTAGACATCTGTAATAATTTTCGATCAAATTCTCTAATCCTGGAGCAAATGTTAGTATATCTACACTGTACCTTACTCTGTTCGATAAACATTGTACCTGTTTTTGTAAACACATATAATGTACTAATGTTAACTCTGCTAATCCTATTAATCCTAGATCGATTTTGTTAATATGTAATTGGTTACTATGTAATTAACCTTGTGTTTGTCCTTAGGGGGTGTTGTCACCCCAGGACATCTAATAGAAAGCTTCTCTCTCTCTCTCTCTCTCTCTCTCTCTCCCTCTCTCTCTCTCTCTCTC
>NW_021681272.1:16279-46265 GCF_001412515.2 Diachasma alloeum | reverse complement strand
CTCTCTGTCTCTCTCTCTATACATAAATACCCTGGAGTTCCGCAGGTGACGAATTCGCCTTGGAATTTCGTCACAAGGTATTTGCGTGAATTATCATCAATTATCGCACCGAGAAAACCACCTGAATGATTGCCCCAACACTCGAAAACCCTACGCACGTAATTACTGCATTCGTACTTATAAGTATACGTGCTTAACTCGCCTGATGAAAATTGCAGAATTTCGTCTTAAATCGCGCGCTCCGAGTTTATCGCCAATTCCTCCTTGCCGAAGGGAATATCCAGGCCTACTCCCCTATCTCGTAGGAGAAAACTCGCACTTTAATCACTCTCTTTATTAATACTTATTCTAATTGATTTTACAGTGGTCACCAATGTGTTCCTAACAGGGGTGCCGTATGATCCAAAGTGACGAAAGATGGCTGGAATCGCGTTGTCTAGGTCCGGGTTGTAACGTGTTTTTCTGCTCCAATTGTCCCAGCCAATGGGTGAGCGCCAATGTGTCACTTCATATCTCTCGGGGTTAATCAGATATGTAAATGTCAAGGTGATTGGTGGTTTACCTTGACCCTCAGCGCTTTCACGGTCATCTCAATAATTAGTTCCTCTATATTCAGCTTCTGACTCCGGATTGGCTGGCTATTTGACCCCAGCGCCGTCAATATGAGGGTTAAGAACGATTAATGAGTTGGGTTAACTCGTCAGAGGCCCCGGTTATCGGCCTCACTCGGCAGAAGTCCGGGTTATCGACACATCCTTTGATCACTCCGAATCCACATAACCTCCAACTTTCAGCAGGATCTCAGGTAGTGCTTATTTTTCTCTCGGTAGATTTAGGACAATTATACTTCCTTCGGCTGCTTTTCCAATCGTGTGTCACTCAATCATGGGCAACCTAACCCTCAACTACTACCTTTATCCAGTGTGAGTTATTCCAGTGACGTTCGTTTAAATTGATCCGGTATTTTCACCTGTTCACTATCTTTCAGGTGATATCTCGCTTCTCGTAGTTGCGTAGCGTCACGTCGGTCGCTAGTAGCGACGTAGGGTTTCTAGATTATCGCAATTTTTTTTTTTTAAGGCCTCGGAGTCCCTTTTTTCGGGTCCCATTCGGCACTCTATCCAACCCTATGCATGCGGCTGTGGATTCTACACTGTACCGCATTCGCACTCTTATAGAACATAGAAGTAGCATGGGGAAACCACAGAAAACCCATGCCGGTACAGGCGGTTCCTCTATTAGCAACCTCCCGTTCGCCGGAGCCTTCCGTTGAAAAATTCGGTTTCACGGGGAATCGAACTCACAACCTTTCGCACACTAGACTTGCGTCTAATCCACTCGGCCACCGACGTCGGTGAGATTATCGCTATTATAACTAGATATTTAACGTTAATTTTGATACTACAATTTATTCATTATTTAATAAATAAGATGTACCTAAATTCTAGAGTAACTCATGTTTGAACACGTTTGCGACGGGGAAATATTAAGTTAGCTTAGAACGTACACAGGAAATAAATAATAAATCTTTGGACTTTCCAATTACACAGTTTAGAACTCTCAACAATAAATCTCCTTCTAGTACCTCTTTTTTTCATGTGTAGTTTTCACGTGCAATTTGAGGCTCATAAAGTCTTTCCAGAAACAATTTATTTTTCCCCGAGAGAAACTCCACAATCTCTTATTTGCCCCAACATGTATGGGCCCCTTTGTTTTGGTCACATAGCTCGCAAGTGTGCGGTTCGAACTGAAAAGTAATAAGAATTCAATACTAAATAACCAAAGTTGTTGTAATTATTATGATGAGTAACTCTGAATTGTGCTTAAATGAGTGAAAAATTAAACTTTTAAAATTTTGGTGAATCTCCGCACATCTAAAAGCAATAGACATCGGAATTTCTGGACATTAAATCACAGTTATTCACGTTTGGCCTCTTTTACGAACTCACTCTAATATCCATTATAGTTATAAAATCATTATCATCGCACACCTTTCTATCCCGGGTTTTTTGAGTACGGTTTTACCCGTGGAATGTTGGGCAAATGCCAGAAAGCGTGGTTTCAATGACCGTACACTGTCATAGCCGTTGAAATCACATGTGCAACAGAGACTGGAAATAATCCTAAAAGGAGAAATATTATCAAAATCAATCGAGAAGACTAGAAACAATTTTGGAGACTGACGATCCAGGCGATCCAGGCTGAGAGATTGCGGTCAAGGAGGTAGGGGCGACGAAACCGGAGCAACAGGTGACACCGACCAGAAGATCCAGGTGGGACCAGAGGGTATGCAGCAGCCGAATAACATCGGTGAAATAAAAATAAAGTCAATAAGTGATAGAACAGAAAGTTACGTAGAATTCCCCATCTGACCGAATTACTGAAATACAGGCAACTCCCAGAGATTCCACAAAAGAATGTACCTCCCAAAATCGAGCAGACAAGACTATAAAATTAGCCGGCGAAATAATCTCTCGGTTTGACGGAAAACCTGCAGAATTAACAAACTTTATTCAACAGTGTAAAGAAGCCTATTCCGGTGTCAAACCTGCAGAATGTCGAAATCTTTTGTCATTAATCTGGAGTGAAATTGACGGTCATGCTAAACAACTTATTTCGGGCTACAGTAAACCGGAAACCCTCGATGAATTGATCAAGTTATTAAAAAATTCATTCATACGTTTCTTCAATCTCGGGCGAGTTAACAACGAATTATGTAGGCTATCTCAAGACGAGATCGTAGAATTTTTTGGAGCTTGGGTTTTAGAAGTTTTGAATCGCGGGCGCGAAGCAGCGAAAGAAAAATATAATGAATCCCAAGTTATTTGTGTACTAATCGAACTAGATAAGACCGCAATCACGTGTGTCATTCGAGGTATATGGAATTCATTGATGAGCAGTCTTGTGGGAAATAAGAAACCCCCTGCTTTGAAAGACGCAATTAATATCACTCTAAAATTGGAAGTGGACGCGGAAGAACGATCACGTCACTTGTCGAAGGGCCCATTGAAATCCGCGACCTTGCAAACCAAAATTTATAACACAAATTCGACGCGAGAATTGAACCGTGAACGGTACCCTCAACGCGATGGCTATCGTAACCCAGGGCGAAATTACTAACGTGAACGGGAATACAGACCGAAGAGGCCTGGGTACGAGGGGCAAAATTGCTCAGATAGGAGACCGGAGAATAACAGCAATAATTACGGTCGGAGAGATAATTCCAATTATCATCCCAAAAATCGGTACTCCAATAATTGCCGCCACAATGATCGCTATCAGAATCAGGATAGGGGGTACGAACGTGAAAATCGTATTAATAATTATAAACATTTAAAGTCGAAAAGCGCTGCGCCGGCCGGGAACGAATTGGGGCGAAGTATTGTTTGCACTAGCAGAGACCACAGTCTGTTACAGCATTGAAGCGCCGGAATTGGTAAACTTCCAATAATTCCTTTAAGCGAGCTGTCGTTTATAGAAAATAACTCACAATTTCATGTCAATACCGGGTCTCAATTGAATTTAATTAAACAACGAGCACTAGAGTCAGACACGGATCTTGATGAAAAAAATTAAATTCTAGGTCACCGGGATAGGATTTGACATGCTGCGTACCCTAGGTGAGGTCACTGTTCCCATAGGAAACGAAAATATTCGACTTCAAGTGGTAACTGACACTTTTCCTGTCAAAGCAGATAGTATTTTGGTAATAAAATTTCTCATTCAACAAGAAGCGGTATTGCAATTTAAAAACCAACTCCCAAGTTGTTTACGACTGCGTAATAAAGAGTTTTTATTTAACACCACCATTTCTCTTGAGCTTCCGCCTCGAACGAAAGAATTAATTGAACTGCCTATCAAAAACCCGGATAAACGATCGGACTACATCCGCAGAATCAATGTTGGGCCCGGCATTTATTTAGGTGAGGTATTGGCTACACAGAAGAATGGAGTGACAGAAAAATGGAGTTTATGGCAAAAGTCTTCGCCATAAACTCCACCACTAGCCACTCACTCTTTCTCCCATCGAACTGGAAATTTTCGATGCTATACCTCCTACCCCAGAGAAAGCTCGTGTAAGTGACTCCATGAAGAAAAATCCAAAGGAGGTAGCCCAAAGAATTGTTCAATTAACACAGCTTTTGCATCTATCTCACTTGGTTGAAACAGAGAAAACTAGTGTTCTCGCAATCCTTTCTCAATTCCCCTATCAATTCTACCTACCTGGAAATAAATTAGGCTCCATAACACTACGAAACACACCCTATTTACAACTGATGAGATTCCTATCAATACTAAACAATACCGTTTTCCAACGGTGCATAGGGAAGAGATCAACAAATAAGTTGAAGCTCTTCTAGAGAACGGAACAAATTCATTGTCGAAATTTTCATATAATTCCCCTTGTGGATTGTTCCTAAAAAACCCGACTCTTCCGGAAAACCCCGATGGCGTATGGTTATTGATTATAGGGCTCTCAATGAAAAAACGATCAGTGATGCTTATCCTCTCCCAAACATCACTGGTATCCTGGATCAACTCGGTGGGCCGAAATATTTTAGCACACTCGATCTAGCTTCAGGCTTTCATCAAATTTCCCTGGATGGAAATTCAAAACATAAGACAGCATTCATCAAATTTCCATGGATGGAAATTCAAAACATAAGACAGCATTTTCCACCCCCTTCGGTTTTTTCGAGTTTACCAAAATGCCCTTCGGCTTGAAAAACGCCTCCGCGACATTTCAACGCATGATGGATATGGTTTTATCTGGAATCCAAGGTATAGAGCTTTTCGTATACATGGATGACATCGTCATCTATGCTAGCTCTGTCGAAAAACATGCGCGAAAACTGAGAAACTTATTGGCATGTTTGAGAGATGCAGGTTCAACTCTTCAACCTGATGAGTGCCATTTTCTGCGCCGTGAACTGATCTATCTAGGCCATCGAATCACAGATGAGGGTGTTAAGCCTGACCCTGTGAAAATTCAAGTTGTAAAAAATTTCCCAATTCCTAGGTCACGAAAAAAAGTGAAACAATTCCTTGGTCTTGTCGGTTATTACAGGCGTTTCATCAAAAACATGGCTAAAATAGCCAAGCCCCTGACAGGTTTATTGAAGAAAGAGAGAGCTTTTACTGGGATGATTCAGCACTGAAATCGTTTACGGAATTATGTGATATTCATTGCTCAGAGACTCTCCTATAATTCCCGAAATTCTCGGAACCCTTCCTAGTAACGACTGATGCATCCAATTACACGGTAGGGGCTGTTTTGAGTCAGGGATCTATTGGGAGAGATCTTCCTATCGCGTATGCTTCACGGACGTTAAAATACACAGAAGTCAATCATTCAACAACTGAGAAAGAACTCCTTGCCATAATATTCTGTGTAGAACATTTTCGGCCTTATTTATACGGCCACCACTTTACTCTCATTACCGATCATCGTCCTTTGGTGTAGCTACACAACGCTAAAGACCCGATGTCAAATGCGCTGGCGCATTCGTTTGAATGAATTTGATTAGTCTGTCGCTCATAAACCCGGTAAAACCAATTCTAATGCTGACGCCCTTTCCCGTAATCCCATTGACCTTTATAATTAACCTATCACTGAAATAAGCACTTGTTGACTGAGGAAAGTCCAGAAGATTCTCTACATCCCGGAGATTCGGAGGACATGCTCGACTGCGCAGACGAGACATTGCTTCCCGATGTCCATGAGGATTGGGATGAACAAGGACAAATAGACTTTTTTAATAATGAAGAAATAATAGGTGCTGTGTTCCTGGCGCGCGAGATCATTGTGCCTCATGAGGTCGGAGATATCAGTTCAGAAAATACCACATTAACGTCTGATAAAAGTCACAGTGGAGTGCAATTTTTTTATATTTAAGGCATTTCAAACCCTTTGGTTTACTCCGCCATCTTGTGGCGAACTTGCTACACTGTACCGCATTTTCTCCCGCAGGAGACGGAGGAAATCACAGAAAACCTCCGTCGGTACAGTCGATTCCTCTATTAGGAACCTCCCGCTCGTCCAGAGCCGAGGTGAGACGGACCCCACCAGAATCCGCCCCAGGCGAGCCCCTTAACCTCCTTTACCGGAAGTTAAGTGTCCCCCCCACTCAGGATCCGAAGCCCAGCCACCCTGTCGAGCCCCCAACCCCTGTTTCCAGAAGCCAAAAAACCCGATCGGACTGGGATTTAAACCCACGACCTCCTAGTGGCCAAGCCGAACTAACAATTTAGCCGACGCGGCCATTGGACGTCGGTAGACAGCACAATTAACATCAATGAAAAATTTCATTCCGACACGAGACCCGTCTCAACGGAAAACAATATTCAACATGAATCACGTTGACAATTAGGGAGCTCGCTCTGGTCTGATAGTTTGTAGACTCTCGGTGATATCTACGTACCGCCGCCTCAGACCCCAACCAGAGGAGTGAAACGTGGGATGTCAACTAAGATTGGGAAGGTCTACCTGTTACTCGACGAGGGTCCCCGCGTCATCCACACTGATCAAGGCAGTAATTTCGTTAGTCAAATTAGGAAGAAATTTCGCAAAATATGCAAGATTCAGAGAATCAGTTCCACAGCATTCCACCCAGAGTCTCTTGGTTCATTGGAACGTGCTCATCAAGTGTTTGTAGAATATTTCAAGCATTATTGCAACAAAACTCATTGGGACGATTGGATTCGATTTGAAATGTTTTCTCATAATACTTCTGTTCATGACGGTACAGATTTCACTCCTCATGAACTCGTGTTTGGCGTCAAACCCATTATCCCCTCAGAATTCACAAAAGAACAGACGCCTTCAACTTATGTACAATATCTTGATGACCTCTTCACTAAAATTACTACCACTCAGGCCATGGCGGCAAGTAATCTGAAAAAGGCTCAGAAAAGAAGTAAACGATATTATGATAAGAATGTTAATCCATGAGAGTTTCATGAAGGAGACTATGTATATTTGCGAAAAGAACCTAAAACATCGAAATTCGATTACAGTTGGATAGGCCCTTATGAAATAATTCATATGCACGGCAAATCAAATGCCGAAATAGCTCTAGACAAAGTTAAGAGGAAAATTATACATACAAATAAATTAAAATTTGCATTTATAAGACCAGTCAATGGAAATGTAAACCAAATGGCAGATTAAGAATTAGTAAGCCTACTTTCCATGATTTATTATTCCAAGACTGATATTAGTTATGTTTAGGACACAAGTATTCGTAAAAAAAAGAAGTTTCCTAAAACTCTTTTCTTTTTTTTTATATAAGGGGTAAGGTGTCACGTAGGTCACTAGTAGCGACGTAGGGTCCCTAGATTGTCGCCATTATAACTAGATATTTAACGCTAATTTTGATACTACAATTTATTCATTATTTAATAAATAAGATGTAAATAAATTCTAGAGTAACTCCAGTTTGGACACGTTTGCGACGGGGAAATATTAAGTTAGCCTAGAACATAGATAGGAAATAAATAATAAATCTTTGGACTCTTCAATTACGCAATTTAGACCTCTCAACAATCTCCTTCTGGTAGCTCTTTTTTATGTCTTGTTTTTAAGTGCAATTTGAGGCTCATAAAATCTTCCCAGGAACAGTTTATTTTTCCCCGAGAGAAAGTCCAGAATCTCTCTTATTTTCCCCCAATAGCGTGGGCCCCTTTCTTTTGGTCTCGTAAAACCGAGAGTTCAGGGGTGGGCCACCATGCTCGATTGTGGGGGTGAAATACCAACCCTATCGACCAAATTCAGGGCCACGATTGGTCACCTACTCTTTCCAGTGGGGAGAGCATCTTTTCAGAAGAAAATTGAGACGGAAATCTCCAGGATCGAATTTTTTGTACTGCTTCTAATAACATTCAATAACTTTCGAGAGCTGGAAAAGATTCATTCCTCACCTCGTGAGAGAAAAGTACTTGAATGAAATAGAAATTTCGAATACGATTCTTTGAAATAATAACTTCAGAAGGCAAGACGTTTTATTTAAAAAAAACCTCTCTGATTGCTGGAAAACATGATGATAAAAATAATTTCATTAAAACTTCTCAAACTCATCTTAAATTTTTCAGAACAATGCTCAGAACAATGCTCAGAACAATGCTCAGAACAATGCTGGGAATGAGTCTTCTGGAAAATCTTCAACCTGCAAAATATATTCCTTCCCTAAGGAGAAACCTCATAATTCTACGTACAAAATGATATCCTTCTCTGCGGCTAATTCTTTCTCTCGTTTTGACAATTTAAGTTTAACTGGTGAGTTGAACAGTAATTGTTGATTCCCTTACCTCTCAGAGTGTCCAGGAATGAGAAGTTTATGTAAAGCTATTTGTATTTTCAAGAGAAACCATAGCGGTCTCTTTCAAAAATTAAAATAAATTTCTCTTGGATGTGAAATTCTCAAATTTTTTTCTTTTATAAAAAAATAAATCATTATTCCTTCAATTTTCAATATTTAATTCCGACGAAAAATTTTCCGTTTCTTCAATTGAGCATATTTTGAAGCAACTCATTCCATCGGGAATGGCTTAAAATTGCCAAAAATGTTGGAAATTTGCAGAGTGGCAGATTTTTCATTTTCTTGCTCAAAGCACCAGTGAAGTTTTTACAGAACATATTGAAGAATCGAAGTGGGTTTTCACACCATTCTATCCAAAAATAATTTTATCTAAGTTTGGTTTTTGAATTTGTTTTCAATATTCCAATTTTTTTAACTTCCCGACCCGTACGGAGGAAGTTATTGTAATGACCCCGAAAATCGAATGTCGATATTTCATCATATTTCCATGTTTCATGACCCCTGGAAAAATTCTATGACGTTTGCGGATTGGTGTATGTGTGTATGTGTGTGTGTGTGTGTGTGTGTGTGTGTGTGTGTGTGTGTGTGCGTATGTGACCAATATTTTGGTTAACGATTTCTTTGAAACGAATGATTCGATTGAAATTTTTTTCCACGCAGTCGCTGTGTTCTCATGTCGCTTAGAAATGATTACATTTTGAACAACATCGTCTCAGCAGTTCTTCAGATTTTCCGATACGACTAGTGAAAAAACGTCGAAAAATCACTTTTTTTCACAAATTTCATTATTCCTCCTAGGAGAACGATGGGATTGACTTTCTGCCATCATTGTCGATGCAGCTCGATATGACTAAGGCTTGAGTCAAATTCCAGTGAAATCGTCTCAACGGTTTTGGAGTTATAGGAAAATTAATTTTTGGATTCGAATTTTTTGNGCCATCATTGTCGATGCAGCTCGATATGACTAAGGCTTGAGTCAAATTCCAGTGAAATCGTCTCAACGGTTTTGGAGTTATAGGAATATTAATTTTTGGATTCGAATTTTTTGGAGAGTTTTTTTATAGTGGTTTCAGTTTTATCTTTTTTCATTATTTTACAAAATAATGTCGAAGACAATTTAAGGAAAATATTTCAAGAAATTGTCAGAATTGTGATATCCACTTGACAGTCGATAAGATAGACGTCCTTATTTAGCAGTGCTCGGACGGGGGCCCAATAGACCTTTTCATTCTGACAATCACTAGATTTGCGGACACTTTACCGAATTTATATATAAATCATAATTTTTGAACGCTCAAGTGTATATCATTCTGAAGTTCGATATTTATCAGAATTTTCCATGGTTTTTTTCGGAGACGTTCCCGTTGGATGAACGAAATACTATTTCCCCTAGATTTCCAGAATGAAAAGGTCTATTAGCGACCACTTATATACAACAAGCTCCAGCTCGCTCCTACACAGGACTGTTAGACGGAGAAAGGGGTGTACTCTCAACCCCTCTGTCTTTTTGCCAAAATTCATAAATCCTGTTACGCAATCCATATTGGGAATGCGCGGTCTAGATATGATATCTAGAACTAATAACAGATGACAGTAAGTGTTATGGGTTCTCTATGTAGAGACGCCTGTTTGTTATCAAACTGTCGATGTCTATAACTTTAATACAGACCAAGGTTACTAGATATTCCAGGGGTGGGATTTCGAGGGCACTCAGCGAACAAATTGATACAGTTTCTGCACGTGTGCTCCCTATGCTCTACTATAGATGAGTGCCCTCGAGATCCCACCCTAGGCTGGAACAGGGCATGTACCAATACTGCGGATCTGACCAATAAGGAAATCTGGATAGTCGCCCGCAACAATATCTAACCTACCAGAAAGCCAGTGACAAATCCATTGTACCAACCTGGGTATCTGGTAACCTTAATACAGACGGCACTCTCTATAGATTGTCTGATTCTCTATCAATCAGCTGTGATCTTTCGGAATCACAACATTGGAAAATAGCTCTCAGGAAAATTACAATATCCCATAAAAAACAAAAAAAAAGATTTTTTTTGTGGAAAAACGTGTGCCAAGACCGTATGCGTGTATGTATTGAATAGAAAAGTAAGACTACAAAAATGAACGAAATCAAAATGAAAAAATGCCAACTCCAACTTGGTTCATGAACTATCATCCGAACTACCATACAACATACGACATGATTAACAATTTGGAAAAAATAACAGCTATCATAATTCATTTGGTGAACGAACTTGGCGTGTCCGGGCAATAATTATTCATGAATTAGCGCCATTCTAATAAACGGAACTCTTTTCAATAAAGGGATTCCTCTTTCTTTTTAACTTCCTGAGCCGAAGGAAGGGACACGCCAAGTACGTTCACCAAATGAATTATGGTAGCTGTTATTTTTTCCAGATTGTTAATCATGTCGTATGTTGTATGGTAGTTCGGATGATAGTTNTCTAATAAACGGAACTCTTTTCAATAAAGGGATTCCTCTTTCTTTTTAACTTCCTGAGCCGAAGGAAGGGACACGCCAAGTACGTTCACCAAATGAATTATGGTAGCTGTTATTTTTTCCAGATTGTTAATCATGTCGTATGTTGTATGGTAGTTCGGGTGATAGTTTGTGACGGAATTTTCGAGAATTCCGCCACCTGTACGAGAGTTCACCGTAAGATCGGAAAGCTGAGAACTTCCGACCAAGTAAATTGTAAGGAGAGAGAGTAACGAGGGTGAGTAAATAAATTTTAAGAGAGAGAGAATCGCCTCATATTCCCTCCCCTGAAGGTTAGCACCCTTGTCGAAGGGAGATGCAACATTCCTAATCTTTAGCTCGAGCCTTGGATATCGATCATCAGAATATCCGGACATCAACATCCGCGGGAGAATAACGTTCGATTCTTTAAAACCAGTAAATTCACGTGTCGATCTACGATAAAAACGAGTAAAAATAAAATATTCAGTTGAATTAAAAACAAATAGTTAAATCCTCGATGTTTCGAGGTAATTTCCAGTTTAGTTTCGGATTGAGGGATTTACGGTTAGAGTCATTACGGTTTATGTAAATTTACAGTCAAATGTATTTACCGGTTTAATAGATATTTTGTTAGTTTCCCGAATTGTGAGTGGAACGAGTCTCTACCGTGGATCGTGGCCGATAGACTGAGCCTCCCGGTGAGATATCGTATTTCCGGTGTGTGTTAGTTGCTGATCATCGAGGTTGAGCTGCAATGCTCACGCTCCCTAGCCTACGCGTTTCGTGGGGTTATTGGGCTCACTGGTACGGTTGGAAGGCCCTGTGGGTGAATTTAGCCTCTCGCCTGCATGGATTGTCATGGCCCATTTTAGATTTACGGTTTTGTTAGAGGTGATTCCCCAATAACTCCCGGGAGAGTGACAGCTACGAAATATGCACTCACTCAGTGAAAAGTGCATTCGCGTTGATAAAAGGCGAACAACCGCCTATATTTTCCCCTCAATCCGAGTTTCGTTCGTTTCGTCTAGTAAATTCCGGTTAAAATTCAGTTCCAAACAATCTTCAGTCAAAGGAGATAAAGTGCCAGCCACATAAAATTATAACTTATTTTAAGACTCTATATTCGGAGTTTAAATTTGAATTAACGTCCCCGCGCGCGAGTTCCCACCGACTGCAGAAGTAACTCTCCGGCGACTGGTTATACGGCGCCCGTCGCCCGTCGTCACATGAGAATCTCGGTCGAACGCTGGAGTCAGTCGCAGTTCCGCCATCGTCCAAGTCGCCGCGCTTTTGGAGCAGCTAAGGGAAAGACGCCGAGAGGACTCCCCGTGGAACCTGGATTGGAGGAAAAATGGTAAGGATACCCTCTGACCCCAAGTGCACACTCCCAGAAGGGCAGTAGTGCACATTTTCCCCGAAAATCCGTAGGAGGACCATGGGAGGCGAATGCACATGCTACGGCATCACCGAATGACGGCATCGTGCCCTCTCCGAAAACCCCGTATTTGTCGAACGATAGTAAGGTGTACTTACCTATGGAGTGCATAATCGGTTCACAAATACTCTCTCTATTCCTGAGAAGTGATTGTGTAGTGATATGTGGGGAAATCATAAATAAAATAGGGTTATGCGTGCACGCATGCTCTCCACGTGGTGTGGATGTAGCTGTGGTGCTGTTTTGCATGCTTTTCATTGCTCAGACGGATTGACGCCTCATTTGGGAGCGCTTTTCGTTCCGTAGCATGTTTCCCTGATATTTTATTTTCATAATACCGATTTCTCGTCGAATAGAAGCTCGTGGGCTCCCTATAATTGAAGCGACGCCACGAGGCTCCTGGTCGAGAGAGAATTCAAGAATGTGAACTGAGGGCACCTTGCGAATGCCTATTCCATTCCTCGAGTTTTCTCCTTCAGTGAATATTCGTCTTCCCGTTAATTCCTCGTCGCTAGCGGTTCTCGTACATGTATGGATCCCCGTGTCCGTCATTTCCGGTTGTGCCGAGAGATCATACGCATTTAGGTTTTTCTCCCCCGTTCGCACAGATATTTCTCTCTCTCAAGTCTCTTCAAGTCTAATTTTAAGTCTATTTTCTTCTCGTTGGTTCCCTTTGGCTGCGGTTCGTTGATACCGCCGAAACAAAAATCAACTGGCGCCCGACACCAGTTCCTCAAAAGAGTAGCTGGCTTCTCGTTTTCCGCTTATGGCGTTTCTATCGTTTCTACGGTTTTCGCGAACTTCGGGGAACATCGAAGTGGAGGAGGCCGAAGGTGACACACTACGGCTACCGTTCAGTCTGGAATTTTCTGCGGGTTTAAGGTTTCGGATCCAATCCGTTCATATTAGTCTACGATGAGAAAAATCGCCGTCACAGGGTATAGTCACCAAGATTCATCATTTTCTTTGTAACCCATGAAACTTCGTCATTTCCACAAAGAATTTTAGTTAACCATTGTAAGAAGATAAGAAAACTCTCTGTTTGCACACACTATGCCCTCCCGACACCTTGTATTATACTATACTAGAATTAATACTGTTATATTCAAATGAAATTAGTCTTCCACACATGTACACTGCAATCTCTCAATTATGAAAATACGCTAATTATGTATGCCNCATCTTTTTTTTTGTTTTTTATGGGATTTCAGTCCTTTTTGGAGAGTTACCATCATCAAAATAATTCGATTCATTCAAGATTTTATGGATTTAAACTAATTACAACCCATCCATACGGAGGGGCGCTTGTACGTAATTTTTTCGATTTTTTTTTGCAATTTTCTGATTTTTTTCGCAATTTTTTGAATTTTTTTGAAGCTTTTGAGAATTTGAAATTTTTGGAAATTTAAAATTTTAGAACATTTTTAAAAATTTGAAATTTTTAGAAATTTTTTTGAAATACATGAAAATTCGATTTAAAATTTTTTTTTTTCAAATTTTTCAATTTTATAGCATTTTTTTTTTGCAATTTTCTGATTTTTTTTGCAATTTTTTGAATTTTTTTAAAGATTTTAAGAATTTGAAATTTTTGGAAATATGAAATTTTTGGACATTTTTAAAAATTTGAGATTATTGGAAATTTTTTCGAAATTCTTGAAAATTCGATTTAAAAAATTTTTTTTTTCAAATTTTTCAATTTTTTAGAAATTTTTTTTTGCAATTTTCTGATTTTTTTTGCAATTTTTTGAATTTTTTTGAAGATTTTGAGAATTTGAAATTTTTGGAAATATGACATTTTTGGAAATTTTTTGAATTTTTTGCTAGTTTAAACTTTTTCAAAATTTTTGGATATTTTTAAAATTTGGCCAATATTAATTTTTGCCCTTTTAAAAAAAAACTCAAAATGGGGACGGGGGATTTTTCTCCCAACGTAATCCGATCTTCACCAAGTGAAGGCCTATCGATTGCGATCACATTCACTTCGATCGCACTTCGTGTTCGATCAAGAGCATTTACGAAAAAAAGAAGAAAGATCGAGACATATGGTGCTTGTATAGTGAGCGTCTCTAATGAATATGAAAAAGAAAAAGAGTTGATATTTTTCGTCCTGTACTAATGATAGGGAACTATACGATGTGCAGTTAGTGAAATCGAATAGTTGATAAGGTAAGGTGGACGGGTTAGCCATTGTGGCAAATTCATCATACTTTAGTTGTATAATAAAGTTTATAAGAGAGATGTATCTCTTTTCGGAAAGTCGAATTATGACTTTTGATTGCTTCCGTAAGCAATTTTTCTGCTCTCTTAGACCGGAATAATATAGAGTAATCCTACGGATACAAAGAATGCTAAAATAATTATCACCTTGATTTGCACTGAAGCTATTGTTGAAAAACTTTTCATCTCGTTTGTGGTAGTCTATGCAATTTATTCACTCCTAAGTAATAGTATTTGGTATTGAAATTGATTAATTTGTTGATAATAACTGCAACGACATAGAAAACGTTCCATTACAACACTGAATCTTTCATAACTATTTTATTGTCATTTATCTAATAATAATAATTTTTTCAATCAGTGTAATCTCTCGAAACTTCAGGTTTTCATGATAATTCCCAATCAATTACCTTTCATATCGCTATGAACAATCTTCTGATCATGAAGATACTTCACTCCGTCGAGGATCTGCTTCGTCTAATGAGAAATAGTGGATTCATTCTGTTTTCACTTGTTCCACGAAAATCTTGGATAATCCATCCTCACTGACAGATTCCAAATACTGCACGATGTTCCTGTGTCTCCTCTTACCCTGATCATCGAGCTCGTACTCGAACTTCATCTGCTTATCAGTCATGTAGGCATCCAGATTTGTCACCATATGTTCTTCATCAGCCGTCATTTCGAGGACGAGTTCGTAGAACCTCTGTCTGCATTCGAGGGAAAGAACTTCTTCTATAAACTGATACTTCGAGTCGTGTTAGCAGTGAACAGCCAGTCATGGACCTGTTTGTTGTTAATTTTTCATGCTGTCCAAACAAAGATTTCAGATTTGAATGGACTTCTCCTCAGCCCCTAGATTCGCATTGTCATAACTTGGCATCAAGAACTTTGTGGGCTGAAGAATCAGGAGAGAAAATCTAATATTATCCCTCACTTCAGATTTAGTTGCTTCAGCGAAGAAATCCATCGAAAAACGAATGAAGACTTGCTCTTCTGGAGAGACTTTAGTATCCTCGTTTTTCTTCCTGAATCTATCGATAAGGGAAATTTTTCCAATAGTAAATTTTAGGTACCAGCTTGGAGGTTTCAGCTTCAACATGCACTCACCTGCCTGCAGGGCCTTGGTGTAATCCTCGGTGAGAACAGAGACCTCGAAGAATGTTGCAACGTCTCAGTATTCTTTCAGACTTGAGAGATTGCCTTTCTTGCCTATCAAATTGTTCAGGACTATTCCAATGTGCTGCTCCTCACTCTTGGAGAATTCGTACTTGTTCGGTTGAACATTAAATCCTTTTCTGCACTACTGCATGGCACTCTTCAGGCTCTCTTGATCAGTGTGTCGACCCTCCACGAACTTGATCTGTTGTAGATTCTTCCAGCAAGGCAGGCAAGTGGCTTTCTTTCTTGATGAAGGATTTCTCCATAACTCTGACTGTCTTTTCTCGATTACCCTCTTTATTTCTTTTGCTCAGAGCGAAACTGTAGAGATAGACGATCATCGGAGTATTGATGTACTTGTTGTCATTGGGAATCGTTCGAAGGTCGTCGACCAGTTGTATCATGGAGTCAGTCGTAATCCTGGACTTCTCTGAATCATCCACACATTTCTTTCATGTTGTTGAGGATTTTTCATAGCTCGTCCCCTCCATAATATTATAATGATCTTGTTGAATCAAATTATTCAATGAGTTATTCAAAAAATTTTTAAATAGAAAAAAATTTATCGGTTATTTTTGGAATAAACATTGAATAATAGTCACCTAAATACATTTCCTGAGCCTTCCTTATGCTCACCAAAAACTTCTCCTCCAAATTGCACCTTCCACTCAGCTCCGAATTGGAATTGATGACTTAATATTAATTCGTAAAACGTCCGTCTACGATTTTTTAACATTCAAATTCTTCGTGAACCACAATTTTTCTCCAATTTCGCCTCTTTTTTATACTAAATGTTCGTTCACAACTTATTCACCATTTTTAATATATTTAAGAAATTGACAGAAATCACATCATCAATAAATATCTTTTTTCCCCATTAAATTTCTAACTGAAAATAATTTTGCAATAAAACATTTTTCGATTTACAGCGAACACCATGGAAATTCACAATCTAGAGCTATTATACGTCCATAGCTCGAAAATAATCCGAACTCCGCTCGAACATCGTTCGAGCTCCGTTCAAACGTCGTTCGAGCTCCGTTCGGACGTCGCTCGAGCTCCGTTCGATCGCCGTCCGATGGAGACTCGAGCGTCATTCGGACTATTCCGAACTCATCCGATGAGCTTCGATTGCGCCCGAGCGGGCTCAAGTTTCATCGATGAAAACACGGTCTGCTCGATAATAAAATCCTTATCTGCGTTATCGACTGTCTCGTGTGTGAACTCGTGCGCACGCAACCGGATGAAATTTGACAATGTCGCATTCCTCATGACGGTTTCCGGCAAACCTCATGTAGCTATTGACAGTAATAGTGATTAGTGAAATGGATCAGAGTAAAGTTCCACAACTAATCGAAGAAGTGCACCGTAGACCTGCAATTTGGAACAAATCCCTAACCGAAAATCGGTTCAAGGCTTTCATCGGGACTGAATGGGATAAGGTTGCAGCCAATATCCGTGTATCCAGTAAGTATACTCATATTTTTTTCAAAAAATAAAGAAAAATAATCGTATTACTATGTCACTTTGTGAGGCATTGAGTAATGCAAAAACAACGCAAGAAGGGTATATTTTTTCGCATCAATCCGATCGACAATTTTTTAAAAACTCCAATTTTTCAGTGACATTTTGAAAATGTTTGGTTAAGGTGTTTCAACACCCTTTTGTCCAAAATTCATGTTTTTTCTACCTTTCTGGTTAACTCTTTATCAGATTGACGCGAAAAAATAAACCGTTTTTGCATTATATCATTATTGAATGCCTCACGAAGTTACGTAGTGATGCGATTATTTTCCTGCCTTTTTTGTAAAGTTTTTGAAGAAATCAGAAAATTGTGGAAAAAATGTAGAAAAATAATCGCATCACTATGTAACTTCGTGAGGCATTGAATTATGACATAATGCAAAAACGCTATATTTTTTCGCGTCAATCTGAAAAACAATTTACCATAAAAATAGAAAAAACGTGAATTTTGGACAAAAGAGTGTTGAAACACCTTAACCAAACATTTTCAAAATGTCACTGAAAAATTGTACTTTTGCGAAAATTGTCGATCAGATTGATGAGAAAAAATATACCGTTTTTGCGTTGTTTTGGCATTATTCAATTGCTCACGAAGTTTCCGGGTGTAGTGATTATTTTTTCTGCATTTTTTCTACAGTTTTCTGATCTCTTCTAAAACTTTACAAAAAATACAGGAAAATGGTCGCAACATCCTGAAACTTCGTGAGGCATTAAATAATTGAATAACGCAAAAACAATATATTTTCCGCATCAATCCGATCGACAATTTATCAGTGACATTTTGAAAATTTTTGGTTTTTCGGGGTGATAGTTGTATTTTTTTTTCACAGAAATACAGGCACAAAGCAAGTGGAAATCTCTGGTGAAGAAATTTAAGAGTGAAAATGCTCGTGTTCAGCTTCGTCGATCAGGTGACGGTTTAGAGGACACCTACAAATCAACTTGGCCCTATTACGAGTCGCTGACATTCCTAGGCAGCTCAGTTCTCCCCAATTTCTCAAGTGGAAATTTGGAAATCGGTGGTGACGTCAAGCCGGAGCTGAACGACGTCGTGACTGAGGAATCATCCTGTAACGAAGTTGTTCAGAAAATGTCAAAAAAACACTGCGACATTGCTGAGGAGATTCTACGTATGCATAACGAAAAATTCGCATTGTTGGAAAAATCTGTGACCAGCAATGTACGTGGGACCAGTTCACTGGAAGATGACAAACACAACATGGCATTTTTTGAAACCCTTCTGCCGACATTGCGGGAAGTCCCCAAAGAGGATATTTTGCTCTGCCGGAATGACGTTTCCCAGGTGATTTTCAAGTACGCCTACAAAAATGCTACTTGGAAATCGATAAATGACTCTGGATCTTCTGACAGTTCGCTCAACAGATCAACATTACCAAAGAGGAGGAGACAATTGGCAAATGAAGATGATGGTAAGAATCTGAATATAATTTAATAATGATTGAATTGAAAAAGTAGAATAATTTTATTTTCATTTTCTCAGATTGCCAAATCATAAGCTCCTGTTCACCTCGCTCAGCCGTCAAACACAATGCTTTTGTTAAGAAGGAGAAGAAGTATGAGCCCACAGCGAAAGAACGTGAAATGGAGCATCGGAATAGCGGTAAATTTTTTAAATCTATTTGATAATATCCTATTGGTAGAAAAGATTACAATTTAATTAATGAATGTTGACTATAATTTTCAGAAATGATTCGACTTGGGTATGACAGGTTTTCATATCCTCCTCAACCTCTCTGGAAGTGGGATCATATGTACCAGCAGCAATTTCCTCGATACCCTACACCACGTCATCTTCATTCGATGGAGAATCAGGAGTGGTTCGGTGAAGATAGGACTCCAAGACCAATGCCTCAATCTGCTGCAGACCCTGCTAGGTTCACAAACCCACCTCTACCAATCCAGCCTCTTTCTGCATCTGAGCCAGTCGCGAAGCAAAGGCTGGTATGTGAGGAGCATTCTCTCATTTCGACTGCAACCATGACGCAGCTTGAAGTAAACAAGGAGAATCAGAATATGGGATCTGAGAGTGGCCGAGATCCTGCAGTGGATTAAACTTTGGCTTTTTGGGAGTTTTCTTGGGAGATTGGTGATGTTTTACGGTATATTTAATTTTCAGAATGTTACCTCATTTCCACGGTTTGGAATAATTATATTTTGATAAGAAAAAATAATACTTGCTGAGTTTTGAAACGCATTCAAAGAAAAATACTTTTTGTTTCCAAAGTTTAAAAAATGCGATTACTAATCGTTGAATTATTATTAAAGTTAATTATACTTTTCTTTATAAAGATGCCAAATGATAATTTATAATGATTTATTTACAAAAATACAAAGTATTTATCGTTAATTGACTTCAATTATTTTATAAGTTTTGAAGATCACAGAAAATAATTGTATGATCATTGTTCAAATTCAGTGTTCAATAAAAAAAATTCAATCAAATCTTATCTTGTAACCATTGATACTTTATTTATATTTTCACCAAAAAAGCATAGCCGTCTCATAATATTCTTATTTTACAATTTTATTTTTATCACGATTTGTTGCAAGCAGACTTGCATCTCGCCATTGTTCTAGGTCCTTCAGCCATGTATTTATTTCAATGAATAATTTATCAAAAAAAAATTGGAGGTCTCCTCACAAACAGCATAGCAGGAGACATCGCTGAGGATTACGACAAGGATTTGCAGCTACAACAGCTGAAGAATGATGTTTTGCAGACCATCTGGTACAATCAGGATTTGTCACACCAGTTGGACAGCATGAACATCAAGATTGGACTGCTCATCCAGAACAGAATAGTCCTGCAGGATGTAATTGCTCATGGGTAGAATGTGGAGACACTTGCCAAAGAGAAACAGCATCAATTTAGAAAAAATACAGTCTCTGAGAATGTGAGCAATCGCAAAGGCCTGAAATCCTTGACGAAGGAGGGGAGGAAGCGTTTGAGGGATATCAACAATTGTTCTACGCTTTACAAACAAATACTGATTTTTTATCGAAGTTGATATTCTTGATACCCCAGAGCAAAACAAATAAATTCCTCCAGAATGTCATTCTGACACTTTCAAATTTTGGTTCCAACATCAGAGACGAGTATCTTCTTCTGAAGCTCTTTCGTAGCGCTCTGCAGGAGTAAATAAGATCGAAATTTCAGAAACCATCAGAAGTTGTGACTGGAAATACTTTGGTTCTGAAAATGGTTGTTCATTATTTACGACAGTTGAATGGTTTTGCACTTCATTAGATTCTGGGCCCAGAGAAAGTTCTGGAAGACAGATCTGTCAGCATCGAGACAAGTCCAGTGGCATTAACAAGGGCTGGAGGAATCAGCTGGAGATAGAGAAAGGTGAGAGTCTAGATCTACCTTATTGTGTTAATCAATGTACGTCATTAACTTTAATAATATTATACTTTATTTTAATATGTATGTCAACGACTTTATCGAGGAATTCAAATACTCAAGGACATGGTGATGGAATTCCTCAAACAAATAATAGAGTCCAGAGATATAATTCCTTATGGTATGCTCTACAAGTCGAAGGTACTGTACGACACTCTCACTGAACAATTTCCTCAAGCTCCATAGAAGGATATTCTCAAGGTTGTGGAGAACTTCGTTTATTACAACTTTATAAATGCTACCATTGTGGCTCCTGATGCTTTTGATATTATCACCCTACTAGTGGATCGTTCATTGTGAAATGACCAGAGGAGAAATCTAGCTAGTATTGCAAAAATTCTGCAATTTGCAGCCTCGACAAAGGCCTTTGCGGATAAGGCAACCCACGTGATGTGTCTGAACCCCTTTATCATTGACTGCCACGAGAGATTCAAAAAGTTATTCAGGTCCTGCTGTCAGATCCCATCCCTAGAGGAACACTTCAGCATTCATCAGTACACAGAGTCCACTCTAATCAATCGTCCTGATATTTATATTTCCATTCAGGAAATCTGTAACACCCCCAGTCTTGTTTTGGAGTACCAGCACAAAATAGCTCCAGATCCACTGGATCCCCTCCACGAACTTCTAGATGATCTGGAAGCAGCACCAACTGTTGCTACATTGATGGGGGTGGCTGAACCAGTTTGTGAGGCCACGTTGACACGAATGGGTAAGACAGAGGTTTGTCTTGTCCTGACTAATAGATTTGAAGTTCCTGAAGCTGATGATCAGAGTCTTCATAAATTATTCATTAAGACGAAAGAATTGTTGGTGTCAGTGCTGCAGTTTCTCAAGGGAGATGATCTTGTGAGTGCTCTTGAGGCTCCATGTCCCTCACCAAAGCAGGAGAAAATGTACGATGCCAAGTGTTCATCAATTTCACCATCGATGAATATCCATATATGCAGAGGGAGCTCATCCCTCAATGACTGCAGAGTTCAGCTGAGGGCATATCTCCACAAGCTAGAGCAAGGGGGGATGGGTCACCAGGGGTGATGGCTATCAGAGTCTCGTGACAGCAGTTGCCAAGGATCTTTGCAATAAAGGAAAATATCGAGCGATGAGAAATAAAGAGTTGCAGACATTGAGATTGACCAGGCAGAGGCTCCAGGAGAAGACCAAGTATTATGCCGAGCAAGTGGAGTATTATAATGAGTACATTCAACGAAGTCTGGAGAATCTTCACACTGGAAGGGGATCACTGAGAGCAATCAAAATGACTGAAAAAAATAATCATGCAAAATTGAAGTCCAAAGCTACTTTAAAATATTCAGCAGCTAAATTGGCTGAAAAGGGAGTGCTATTGGAGATCGATGGACTTTCACCATCGCAATTAAAAAATGTTACCTTTGAAATCACTCCCACTGATCAGACAGGAATGTTTACCATTAAGGGGAAATTCATGGGGGTGGAGATGGAGAAAATAGAGATTGACATTCAGAAATTACTGGAGTTGCAGTTCGAGGGGGCCCCTATTATGGATATGTTTGGAAAGGCGAAGATCAATGTGAATCTACTGCTGTTCTTGTTGAATAGAAAATTCTACGGGAAATCATAAATTCCAAGAGTTTCATGCGATTGTTCTTTTTTTTATTTCTCACTTTTCAAAAGTGATATCTTGGGAAAATTCGATCAATTTGTGAATTCTTATTGTATATATGTATTTTTAAATAAGGTTTTCATTTTTTTTGTTTTAATAATACTAAAGTTTTTCACAATTATGACACGAGAAGTTAATGCATTAGTTTCTGAGACTTTATGGCTCTTCATGGATCTCCGAGAAAAAAAAAGTGGGGGAGCTCATGGAGTGGCAGAGTGGTTTTACAGAATTATAACATTTTTATAATAATTGTTAAAAAGATCATTTGAGAATTGAATGAATGAGACAATGTGAATTATTGTAAATATCTATATTTATAAGATTTTCATATTTTTAATAATACAATGTCTCTTAATAACTATATAATAACGTGAGAAGTCAGTATACTCACTTTTGTGACAGTGCAACGCAGATAATATCAGGATTATGTCCCCTTAAATTCATTAAATGCTAGTTGGGATTGACCAAGCCTAGACTCCCGAAAAAAATGATAAAATGAGTTGCAGAAGAAAGAAGATCTTAAAAGTACAAGTTTACAATAATCTAAATATTTGAATTCTGACTTTTTCCATGGGCTTTGCCACAAACAACAGATAAAGCCCATTTCACACAATTAAAAAGATATCCAATCAATTAGGGAATATTCATGTTCCTTGCACTGTCAAAGTAAGATAAGGCATATTCCCAACTAATATTTTATATTTATTTCTTGTCATTCATTGTATTAATTCAATCATTTAATCTTTCAGCATGTAAATTTAATTTTTTTTCTTATAAAATCGAACGATGGACAATGGAAAAGAGAAACAATTCTTTCTATTTCTTCATTTTTTAATGAGTTTAGCATTTATAGAGTACTATTGTTATAACATGAGATAAAATTGGTTCTGTGGATGTTGGAGAAAAGATTTTCATTAAGATCTCATCCATCGTATTTATTTATTCTTTACAAAAAAAAAACAAACAAAAAAAAATGACTGAAGTTGAAAATTTGTTGAAAATTGTTGAGTCTGGCTCAAAAAGAGTTTCAATCGCAGGACAAATATCCTTTCATAAAAAAAATGTAAATATCCGAGTTATGCACGAGCCTGCTGAAGAATTATCTCCATTCGAAAACTAGACTGTATATTACACCATAATCGATGTACCATTGATAATAAATAGCACGAATAATCATAGCAATAATAAATTCCCCGAATTGTACATGAATTATCCATTCGTCACAATATTATGAATTCAAAGGGCTGGAATAGCATCTGTTTTCTAGGGTCAATGTGATCCTGGGGCTGTTGAGGGGATTCCATGATTGGGTACTGCTGTTGTTGTTGCTGCATGCTGCATCTGACATTATTCTGATGCATTTTATTGCACATATAATGCATAACAGGAGATTGATGATGTTGCTGATGAAGTTGACGAGGGCTATGAGCTTGATGGTGCTGATTTTGAACAGGCTGATGATGCCCCTGCTGATGATGCTGATGAGGACTTTACAGACCATGTACATGAGCTGACTGATGATGTAGCAATTGGGATGATTGAATTTGCTGTGAATAATGATGCTGAACAGGATACTGACAAATAACTGATTCCCGATGGGATGGAGTCGATATCTGGTTATCACATGACTCAATGATAATGTTATCATCCACTTACATGGTAAAATGCCTTGCGAGTTCATCGCGGATATCTCTAGCCGTAACAGCTTCTATTAGAGCATCATCATTATCAATTGAGTCCTCTACAATTCCATTCTCAACATTATTTTGGTGCTCCAAATCGATGATCACGTTGTGCAATAAGCAGGTGGTTTTGATTATTAAATTAGTAGTCTCAGGACTCTTCTCAATATTTGTATAATAAATACGCCATTTCTGGCTAGTCAGAGCGAACGCATTTTCTACAACAACCCGAGCCTTAGACAATCGCTTGTTGAAGGCTTTTTGAGCTTGTGATAGATTACGGCCACGATAAGGCTTCATTAAAAACTCAGATAGAGGGTACGCTCCATCTCCGACAAAAAAATATGGCAAGTATAAGTTTGAATTATCAACTTTACTTGATTGTGGTATCACAATTTTTTTTGTCATTAGGGCTTTGTAAAACTGAGATGCTTTAAAAGTTGTGGAATCATGCTGGCACCCAAATCCGCCTACATCTATAAAAATGTACCTGTAGTTGGCGTCGACCACAGCTTGCAGGACAATAGAATGATAACCTTTAAAGTTATAATAGAGCTTTCCTGAATTAGGTGGTTTCTTCACAGCGACGTGGCGTCCATCGATTGCGCCAAGGCAATGCGGAAATTTCCATTTCTTTTGGAAATCTTGGGAAATTTTAAGGAAATCACTCACTGAAGGAACTGGCATATGTCTTGATGTCAGTGTCAACCAGAAGGTATTCATTGTCTCAGCAATGATCACAGAAACCGTCTTGATCCCCATCTTAAAGGAAAACGCCAACGTAGAGTAGGTGCTTCCTGTTGCCAAAAACCTAAAAAATTTTTTTTGTACTTGTAAATTGCTCAGAAAACGAACAGTCAATTGCATCTAAAAATGGAATCTGATTGGAACTTGTTAATTTCAATATCAATTCCTTGAATTAGCATGAAAAAATTACCTGATAGTGAGAACCAATCTTTCCTCTGGCATAATTGGTTGGGAGTGTAAATTACACCAATTTTTCACTAGCGACGGACCAATATTTGACAACACATAATCAAACGTTTGGACGGTCATTCTCATGTATTCCAGAAATTTTATAGGATTTTCCCTAATCGCAGGAAACAATGTAACGTATTCTCCGTTGGTTGAACGACTATTATTTAGCCGGTGAGATATATTGAACTGTGAATTCATTGTTGATATTAGTGTCCACTAATACACTGTCAATAGCCACATGAGGTTTGCCGGAAACCGTCATGAGGAATGCGACATTGTCAAGTTTCATCCGGTTGCGTGCGCACGAGTTCACACACGAGACAGTCGATAACGCAGATAAGGATTTTATTATCGAGCAGACCGTGTTTTCATCGATGAAACTTGAGCCCGCTCGTGCGCAATCGAAGCTCATCGGATGAGTTCGGAATAGTCCGAATGACGCTCGAGTCTCCATCGGACGGCGATCGAACGGAGCTCGAGCGACGTCCGAACGGAGCTCGAACGACGTTTGAACGGAGCTCGAACGATGTTCGAGCGGAGTTCGGATTATTTTCGAGCTATGGACGTATAATAGCTCTAGATTGTGAATTTCCATGGTGTTCGCTGTAAATCGAAAAATGTTTTATTGCAAAATTATTTTCAGTTAGAAATTTAATGGGGAAAAAAGATATTTATTGATGATGTGATTTCTGTCAATTTCTTAAATATATTAAAAATGGTGAATAAGTTGTGAACGAACATTTAGTATAAAAAAGAGGCGAAATTGGAGAAAAATTGTGGTTCACGAAGAATTTGAATGTTAAAAAATCGTAGACGGACGTTTTACGAATTAATATTAAGTCATCAATTCCAATTCGGAGCTGAGTGGAAGGTGCAATTTGGAGGAGAAGTTTTTGGTGAGCATAAGGAAGGCTCAGGAAATGTATTTAGGTGACTATTATTCAATGTTTATTCCAAAAATAACCGATAAATTTTTTTCTATTTAAAAATTTTTTGAATAACTCATTGAATAATTTGATTCAACAAGATCATTATAATATTATGGAGGGGACGAGCTATGAAAAATCCTCAACAACATGAAAGAAATGTGTGGATGATTCAGAGAAGTCCAGGATTACGACTGACTCCATGATACAACTGGTCGACGACCTTCGAACGATTCCCAATGACAACAAGTACATCAATACTCCGATGATCGTCTATCTCTACAGTTTCGCTCTGAGCAAAAGAAATAAAGAGGGTAATCGAGAAAAGACAGTCAGAGTTATGGAGAAATCCTTCATCAAGAAAGAAAGCCACTTGCCTGCCTTGCTGGAAGAATCTACAACAGATCAAGTTCGTGGAGGGTCGACACACTGATCAAGAGAGCCTGAAGAGTGCCATGCAGTAGTGCAGAAAAGGATTTAATGTTCAACCGAACAAGTACGAATTCTCCAAGAGTGAGGAGCAGCACATTGGAATAGTCCTGAACAATTTGATAGGCAAGAAAGGCAATCTCTCAAGTCTGAAAGAATACTGAGACGTTGCAACATTCTTCGAGGTCTCTGTTCTCACCGAGGATTACACCAAGGCCCTGCAGGCAGGTGAGTGCATGTTGAAGCTGAAACCTCCAAGCTGGTACCTAAAATTTACTATTGGAAAAATTTCCCTTATCGATAGATTCAGGAAGAAAAACGAGGATACTAAAGTCTCTCCAGAAGAGCAAGTCTTCATTCGTTTTTCGATGGATTTCTTCGCTGAAGCAACTAAATCTGAAGTGAGGGATAATATTAGATTTTCTCTCCTGATTCTTCAGCCCACAAAGTTCTTGATGCCAAGTTATGACAATGCGAATCTAGGGGCTGAGGAGAAGTCCATTCAAATCTGAAATCTTTGTTTGGACAGCATGAAAAATTAACAACAAACAGGTCCATGACTGGCTGTTCACTGCTAACACGACTCGAAGTATCAGTTTATAGAAGAAGTTCTTTCCCTCGAATGCAGACAGAGGTTCTACGAACTCGTCCTCGAAATGACGGCTGATGAAGAACATATGGTGACAAATCTGGATGCCTACATGACTGATAAGCAGATGAAGTTCGAGTACGAGCTCGATGATCAGGGTAAGAGGAGACACAGGAACATCGTGCAGTATTTGGAATCTGTCAGTGAGGATGGATTATCCAAGATTTTCGTGGAACAAGTGAAAACAGAATGAATCCACTATTTCTCATTAGACGAAGCAGATCCTCGACGGAGTGAAGTATCTTCATGATCAGAAGATTGTTCATAGCGATATGAAAGGTAATTGATTGGGAATTATCATGAAAACCTGAAGTTTCGAGAGATTACACTGATTGAAAAAATTATTATTATTAGATAAATGACAATAAAATAGTTATGAAAGATTCAGTGTTGTAATGGAACGTTTTCTATGTCGTTGCAGTTATTATCAACAAATTAATCAATTTCAATACCAAATACTATTACTTAGGAGTGAATAAATTGCATAGACTACCACAAATGAGATGAAAAGTTTTTCAACAATAGCTTCAGTGCAAATCAAGGTGATAATTATTTTAGCATTCTTTGTATCTGTAGGATTACTCTATATTATTCCGGTCTAAGAGAGCAGAAAAATTGCTTACGGAAGCAATCAAAAGTCATAATTCGACTTTCCGAAAAGAGATACATCTCTCTTATAAACTTTATTATACAACTAAAGTATGATGAATTTGCCACAATGGCTAACCCGTCCACCTTACCTTATCAACTATTCGATTTCACTAACTGCACATCGTATAGTTCCATATCATTAGTACAGGACGAAAAATATCAACTCTTTTTCTTTTTCATATTCATTAGAGACGCTCACTATACAAGCACCAATAGAGACGAAATTCAAACAAAACAAGTCAGACGGAGAAGTTCAATATCGCAATCGATGCAAGATCGATACATCGAAATCGACTCCGAACCAAAACAAAGCAAACCAGAATAAATGTGTTTTGATGAAATCCGTCGCACTGGCATTCTTATACACAGGAAAGTCAGAAAATGAGTGGAGGGAGAAGGCGCTTCAGAATAAGTATAGGTAGTGGCTATTGCACGCATACGTCTTGGCACGTATCACTACCGCGATACTTGACTTTCGATTAAGAGTAATAATTTTTTTTTCTAACTTTTAGTTTTTTTAATCTATTGGTTCATTTGAATTGTTGAAGAATTCATATAATCGTACAATTGTCTGCCAACGGCGACAGAATACATGCATATATTCCACCTCTGTCTTGTTCATACATTACAGTTCTCTGCTAAAGGCGACCAGATATTTAGATTACACAAAGTATACTGAGCAATTGTCTGCCACGAGCGACCAATGATTATGATTGTTTTCTTTTTTTATATCAACAATTGGATTTCCATATCATTCGAGACTGACTGAATATCCATGATGAAGATTGCCTTCGCAGCTGGTCATTAACTTGGACAGATTTTTCAAAAATTGCGTTTATTTTTTTTTGGGGCGTTTTTTTTTTCAATCGATGCGTGTTCATGGAACTTAGTAGTAATTCGATTAGGAGAATGATAGACTCAGCGGTTTGTTAGTGATTCGCATAAGACATGTGAAAAAAATGAACAAAAATAAGTTTTTCCTCGAAAATTCACTAATTTTACATGGAAAAACGATGGAATCTGTTGCTCATCTGATCGATCCAATGCTCATGTGATCGATGCAACTATATATGATTCAATTTAAATTGACTGCTGAGTAAAATCGTCTGAACCGTTTTCTAGTTATCAAGATGAAAATTTCGAAAATTAAGTTTTTTGTTTTAATAAACAGACAAATGGGAATCGGTCGGGAAGTTATTGGTTCGACCCGTAATGGGTCACACCCACTCCAACCCTCCCACAATGGGAGCGAGCGCAGCGAGCGACCAAAAACCCTGTCCAATTACAACCCACCCGCAATGGGAGCGAGCGAAGCGAGCGACCAACAACCCAGACCAATTTTTTATTTGTTATGTCGGACTTCCAATTGGTTTTTCCAAGAAATGAGAAATTTTAGTGAGCTTAACAAAATTTTAAAAAATTTGGAACAAAAATTTTGTTGTCTGTTTGATGATGATAAAACTATATGAAAATCTTCAGTAAAATCAGAAACATGAATATGCATTGACTTTTTCCTATCAACAAATATCAATTAGGAAACGCACGACCCGATTGATTTTTTTTAATAACATTGAAAAGTGACTTCTTCAAAAATTTCAATAGAAATTCAATCAAACTTTTTTGAAAATATACGAGATGTTTCCATTAAATATTCTTGCATGATGTGGGTATGGAAAGCCATTTCATAACCAAATAATTGCATTAAAAAAGCAAAATAATTACGATGGAGTTTTTGGCGGATTCTCGTTTTTTACATTCATCGCTTGGGGCGCTGTTCATAGAACGCTCCCCACTAGACTGCTACTACAGTCCCCACAGCTACTCCCACTATGATCATACTGGGACCCCACAATTAGACGGCCAATAAAGTTTACGGGCTTCCTAAGGCAAATTTATGAGGATACTCCGAGCTACCTGGACTTTGCCCATGCCTGCAATACAGCATGCCAAAACAAATGATATTCGCTTACGTCAGGAATGGGCAACTCACGGGTAGCTCGGAGCTCCTGCCATAAATCAATTAGGAGCGTTATAAAGTTTTATAACTGTTCCAATTACAGGCTTCCAATCACAGCACTAAGATGAAATTGGAAGGCGGGTAACCTTCAACGTGTAAACTTTAACTATTCAAATACTACCGTCATCCGAAATAAACCCTCATAAAATAGTCTTTCCCTTTCAACTTCAAAAGGTTGTTATAGGCAATTTGGATTATCATTTTTCTTCTTCAAAAATTGTCTCAAATTTTCGCTGCGAAATAGAGGACAAGGTATTATGAGGGGCACCGTGGCCGTCGTTCCAACTTTCGCAACCAGGTGGCGGTGGCGTCACTGTTCGTTTGGCGGTGGGCGGTGAGTGGGGGGAACAGGTGGCGCTGGTGTCGGGTGGCTGGTAAGAGGGGACGGTGAGATGTGGTGGGCGGTTAGGGGGGCGGTGGGCGGGAAGAGGGGGCGGGGGGGGAATGG
>NW_021681272.1:15552-16269 GCF_001412515.2 Diachasma alloeum | reverse complement strand
GGGGGGGTAATGGCGGAAATTGTAAAATATTCGGGAACATGTATCAGGTGAATATGAATGTGGAGGGCGTAGCGTCTGGCGGGCCTTATGTTAACACAGCTGCAATTAGGAGCACTTATCCGGAAGGATCTGGTGTTAGGAATGCGTTAACAATTGTAACGTGACATTTTCGTATGGAGGTTAAAAATGCCTATTACCTTCGCCCTTCTTCCCCTTCATCTAGTTAAACTCAAAAATACAAAAATCTATAGGTGCCAAGTAATTTTTAGCCGCAATTACCAAACCGGATGATTCTACAAAACCAATTCTAATTGATTCCAAAACCTCAAAAATTTACACAAAAAGGGAGAAAAGTAGATTTCTGGGGAAAGGTAACGGTCCTGGGTTCGCTCAGCGTGCTAGGTTGTGGAGAGAGGGGTGGATTTCAGGTGGAGACGGGTATTGGGTGGCCAAAACTACAAAAAAAAGGAAAAGAAATCAACATCGTTCTTACGTGTTTCACTATTGAAATATGAGAATCACCAATTTTTCAAAAAAAAAAGACATTTCAATTCTCAAAAAAAAAATATTTAAAAAAAGAAAAAAAATCTACAATTAATAACTAACAATACTAACAATAATATTAATTCCGTACTTTGATAGAAAATAGTCTAATCTGACAAAAATATTCGAAGAAATTAATATCACCGATAAATACCTCAAATATGCCGAAATAAA
>NW_021681272.1:9242-14462 GCF_001412515.2 Diachasma alloeum | reverse complement strand
GGGGGGGGGGGGTTAGTTGTTTTTTATGGCAGCATCGTGTTCTAACGAACATCCCCACATGTTCGTTACACAATAGACAATGAAATGCTTCTACAAATTTTACATTTCCTACAGAGTTTTATCCAACATTTCAGTTACATTTCCAATAAATCCACCGTTATAATAATTCTGATCATAAATAATCCAGAAAACAATTAGTGCAGCAGCGCTCAAGACCAGAGTGGATAAGAGGATGAAAAAGCACATAGCGTATTTGTCTGTTTCCATAGTGATGTGATATGCAAGTATTCTCTCCAGGGAGTTGAAATATTCAAATCCGTAGACAGGTATTGTAGTCAGCCCGATCGAGTTGATCGGAATGGAATACACGGAGCAGCAGCGTATCGTTGAATGTCGGGACTTGCTTATAAGTAACGTCTATATCCCCACCCTACTAGTGTTATTATTCCGTTATAGTGTATTTAATCACTACAATTGTAATCTGGAAAGCTGGATAGTACGTCAACTTGTACTTTTTTTCGGTAAAAGTGCAGCACGCATGACTTTATTATTAAATTATTAAACATATTTAAAATTGTTTAGTATATCACAATTTTAGATAAGCTGAAAGGTTTCTTGGTGTCTAAACCCTTCACGATGATTTCTAGAAACCTAAGGGCGGATAGTAGAATTCTCTCTAAGTCGACTTGTAGGAGCTCGAAACGCTCAATCTTCAAATAACGTCAAACCAAATATCCAGAAACGTCCCAATCCTGCACGAAAACCAAATTAATCAGACACTTCGATCCTAATACTATTTTTTCAATAGAATCAAACAACTGAGATCACCACATTTCGCGTTACCCGAGGCCGCGAGGTGGACGCAGTGGTGCATCGTCCTCAACGAAGAACCAATACACCCCACTCACCACCACGACACTCGGGACAATTTTTCGAAGATCATTTAATTTTCCCACAGTGTGAATTACAATCAAGTACAACAACCAACACTCCGTCTGCTCCCTCCGACACCAAACTCCGCTACACCTCCTAGTAGCAATTTATAAACTTAAATAAAGTTGATTTTGTGACTCTTCAAATTTCTATCAACACCAAGGCCATTGCACAGGTACCCGCTACTGTTCTCGAATAAACACGGTCCCTATCGATTGAATTTTAAGGTGGACACCACTGGTTTCAAGCATTGGAGTATTAAATACTTCTTGTTATTTTCGAAAATTAAAACGTTTCATGTTTAGATTTCAGCGTTATACATTATAATTCATTTTTTTAAATAATTTCCGGTACAATATTAGTCCATTTTGGACACAAAATTTATTTTAAGAGACTACCCATGATACTGAAACATTTCTCGACCTTCTCTTGATACTGGAATACCCGTGTAAATATTCCTTTATTTAATTCATCTTGGGTTCCTCTCCTTCCTGCCCCGTATTTTTGCAAGTTATTTTTGAAATCTCTCTAGTATCTTTTTATATTTTTCGTATGCCAATTTCTGTTATATGAATTTATGAATTGATATCTATGATTTACACACCTGTGAATATATCCTTTCTGGGTCAAACCTCGATAGCTCTTCCACCCATCAGTTACTATAGTTGTTCCCTTTTTCACGTAGTTATCAATGTAAAATTGCAGAGTTAATTTCGAACGATCTTAGACCTATTAACAGCAAGCAAACTAGAGCATATCTTTCCTGAGATTATGGCTGCGTGGAAACCAAGAGAAGTCCCCGCTACTTCGCCAGGGATCCCCGCACACCCGCCAACTTCCATTACAACCAGAAATACAGTTCCCCCGTCCGTCGCTGATCCAACAAGAGAGAAGGGCAAGAAACTGCAAACACAAGGTAGAGGACGTAGTGGGACCAATTCCAGCAGCGCCGCATCCAGTCGTAATAGCTGAACCTCGAACCTCACCCGAACCCCAAGGCTAAAACGCACCCAGAGTAAGAATGATGCACAATAGCAGCGATCGACTGTCAACTCCTCGAACATCCACTCGCGTCACTCATCATCTAACCCACTACCTCCTCCATATACCTCGTGCTCAACCAACACACCAGTCAAATTCCCTAAAATAATTTTCTGGAATGTCCATGGGTTTCGAAATTTCTCAGACCTGGTGGACTATATATCGACAATTGACATTGTCTGCCTCTCCGAAACCTGGCTCCTGTCAACACCGAAGTCTCTACCCTTCTGGCTGTCTAACTATTACAAGCTGATATATGTGGAAGCAACGAAGTCGCCGGAAAAAACCACTGGTCACAACATGGGAGGTCTCGCCATAGCTTACCATCCAGAGATATACAACTACACGATTATCCACGCCTCACAAGATCTCTTAGCAGTTAAGTTCCATAACGAATCCTTTGAACTGATTGTGTTATCGTGTTATTTTCATAACGATAGAGATCTCGAAGTATGTCTGGCCTCGTTATCTGTAGCGCTAGAAATTGCACATGTCAAATTCCCAACAGTGCCCGTGTTTGTCGGTGGCGATTTTAACTCACACATCGGTGAGTCGAATTTATACGAAGACTGTTTACTCACGAACTACGACAATGTAGCTCGCCATCGACTCATGCTGTCACCCGGTGATAGAAGAGGGGATAGACTAGTCGAATTCTACGTGGACAACAGTCTAATAGTTCTCAACGGCCGGTTCCCCAATGACACGCCCAGTCAATACACTTTTCACCGCGATCAGGTGCTTACTACAATAGACTTCGCAGCGTGTAGTAGACTAGATCTCGATCATGTTTTAGATTTCTCGGTCCATCAATTTCCGACCAGCTCAGACCACTGGCCAATAGTCCTAACTTTAAACTCCTTTGTTGACTTCGAAGATGATTCGATCCCAAATTTACCACGAATTAAATGGAATAAATCCCTTGCACAACAATATTCCCTCGAAATGAGTCTATCCTATTTTATCGCACATTTGAGTGATAATGTAAACGATCTGAACTCGAACTTAATCCAATCAATCAAGAATGTCGCTCGCAACCTGGGAATGATAAATACACCCAAACCGATAAACTACGTTTATAAAAAACCACGGTTTGACTACGAATGTCTCGAACATAAAATAAACTATAGACGCAGCCTCAGAAAGTGTAAAAAATCAAACTTCTCATGTATTCAAGATTTGCAAGTATTCCTCGAGTTCAAAAAAGCATTTCTAGCAATTTGATCATTGAAAGAAAGGGAATATAGAGTAAAAATCACATTAATGTTTGGACGATGCCATGAATCTGAAACATTCTGCCTTACTGTCGACTTTTTCAAAAGAAAAAGTAAACTGATAAATGCTATCTCTCTTGAACAATGGAAACGTTTCCTTTCGAACCTGTACCTCCCATGCCGTCCCTCCTCGCTTGAACTCCCGAATTCCTGCAGCTCTGTCTTTGACCATCATATCTCCCAATCTGAAATCCTCCGGAGTTTAAAACACTGCAAAGCTCATAAATCTCCTGGTCAAGACGGCATATGTAACGAATTCTTCAAAAATTTACCTGATAACTGGTGTCTGTACTTAGAAGTATTCTTCGATAAAATATTTAACTCCGCCTGAACAAAACTCTCAGATTCTCTTGTGACGATGAACCCATTGAAATCGTGAAAGAATTCCGCTACTTGATTTCCGCGTCTTTACCAACAACGGTACTTTCGGAGCTCAACTCAAAAAAGCAAAACTTGCCACCCAGAATGTATCGAAGGCAGTTTTGAGGATCCTCCATGACGCTCGTTCCAACACATGGGACAGTAAAGAATACCTACATAATGCACTGGTGAAAAGTGTTCTCTTCTACGGAATCGAGTGCTGAGTTCTGCGGCATTGGGAGGAGATCAACTCAATTTAAACCAGTTTCTATAAAAAGTTATTAGCACTCCCTCCCGGCCGCCCAAATTACGCGGTTCGCTTGGAGGTAGGCGCCAAACCCTTCTCTAGTGATATCATAAAAAGAGCCCTTAATTGGAAACAAAAGCTTCTCAAAATGGACGAATCCCGTATCCCGCGAATATGTTATTCTAAACTTCTCACACTATCCCAACAGCCGAACGCAAATTGTAAATATAACTGATGTTCTCAATCAAACAACTTGACTGATAAGCATTTACCACCCGATATTAAAGCTCTTGAAACACCTTATCTGGTTAAAAAATATCGCAAGGACATCTCCGAAAGTCATTGCCGAGACATACATGTTCAAGATAGAAGCAGGCGAATGCACTCCTCCCTCCCCTTTTTTCCGTTCCTCTGGTTAACAGATGGGAGCCAACTCTATCTAAACCTCAAGCTTCCAATAGAAATTGTAAAAATCGCCGCACAATGTAGACTACAAAATCCCTTTGCACCGAGACTGTTTTCTAAAAACATAAATATGAGATTCAGCAAGGAGCAATCCTGTAAGAATTGCCAAGCAGCCGTTACCGATCAATTCACTCACATCTACACACAATGTCCAGTATTCGAAAATGAGAGACGTCTGCTTGTTAATAAAATCCCATAAAAAACAAAAAAAAAACGATTTTTTTTGTAGAAAAACGTGTGCCAAGACCGTATGCGTGTATGTATTGAATAGAAAAGTAAGACTACAAAAATGAACGAAATCAAAATGTAAAAATGCCAAGTCCATATTTGTTCATGAACTATCATCCGAACTACCATACAACATACAACATGATTAACAATCTGGAAAAAATAACAGCTACCATAATTCATTTGGTGAACGTACTTGGCGTGTCCGNCTCTTTCTTTTTAACTTCCTGACCCGAAGGAAGGGACACGCCAAGTACGTTCACCAAATGAATTATGGTAGCTGTTATTTTTTCCAGATTGTTAATCATGTCGTATGTTGTATGGTAGTTCGGATGATAGTTCATGAACAAATTTGGACTTGGCATTGTTACAGTTCGATTTCGTTCATTTTTGCAGTCTTACTTTTCTATTCAATACATACACGCATACGGTCTTGGCACACGTTTTTTTACAAAAAAAATCGTTTTTTTTTGTTTTTTATGGGATTTCAGTCCTTTTTGGAGAGTTACCATCATCAAAATAATTCGATTCATTCATGATTTCATGAATTTAAACTAATTACAACCCATCCGTATGGAGGGGTGCTTGTACGTTGAGAATTGAAACTCACCTTCCATCACCAAATTTCGGAAAATTCAAAATTCTCTCTCCCCTGTGAGTTTTTCAAGAATA
>NW_021681272.1:5392-9153 GCF_001412515.2 Diachasma alloeum | reverse complement strand
GGCAGTAGACAATTCCCGTATATGCCTTGCCTTGGCACGTATCACCACCGCAATACTTGAACGTGGGGATAACCTAACCGTCACCCTCAGCGGTATGGAGTGCTCGATATCCACTATCGAGATATCGATATACTGAAATATCGAGACATAGCAACGGAATCCAAACAGAACAAGTCAGAAGGAGAACGTAAACATCGAAATGGATGAAAAATCGAGACATCGAAATCGACTCCAAAACAAAACAAACCAGAATAAACGTGTTTTCATAGAATTCGTCGCACTGGCATCCTTGTACACAGGAAAATCGGAAAATGAGTGGAGGGGGAAGACGCTTCGAAATAAATATAGCGGTAGTGGCCATTTCACGCATACGTCTTGGCACGTATCACTACCGCGATACTTGATTTTTGGAAATTCGAATCTTTGAGAAATATTTGGAAATTTTTGAAAATTTTTAAAAATTTGAAATTCTCGGAAATTGTTTTAAAATTTTTGGAAATTNAATGGATGAAAAATCGAGACATCGAAATCGACTCCAAAACAAAACAAACCAGAATAAACGTGTTTTCATAGAATTCGTCGCACTGGCATCCTTGTACACAGGAAAATCGGAAAATGAGTGGAGGGGGAAGGCGCTTCGAAATAAATATAGCGGTAGTGGCCATTTCACGCATACGTCTTGGCACGTATCACTACCGCGATACTTGATTTTTGGAAATTCGAATCTTTGAGAAATATTTGGAAATTTTTGAAAATTTTTAAAAATTTGAAATTCTCGGAAATTGTTTTAAAATTTTTGGAAATTCGATTTTTTAAACCTTTTTTTAGAAACTTTTCAATTTTTTAGATTTTTTTTTTGCAATTTTCCGATTTTTTTCCAATTTTCTGTTTTTTTTCCAATTTTTTGAATTTTTTTGAAGATTTTGAGAATTTTAAATTTTTGGAAATTTGAAAATTTCGGGAATTTTTAGACATTTTTAAAAATACAAAAAATTTGTGGAAATTTTTTTGAAATTTTTGAAAATCTGATTGAAAATTTTTTTTTTTTGAAATTTTTCAATTTTTTGAATTTTTTTTTTGCGATTTTCTGATTTTTTGTGCAATTTTTTGAGATTTTTTCAAGATTTCGAGAATTTGAAATTTTTGAAAATATGAAATTTTTGGAAATTTTTTGGATTTTTTGATAGTTTAAATATTTTCAAAATTTTTGGAACTTTTTGAAATTTTGGCCAATATTAATTTTTACTCTTTTAAAAAAAATATTTGTTAAATCTTCCACGAAATGCCAACCTTTCTCACCTTTGTACAAGATATGTATCTAAACAAAGTAATAAATTGAAATGAATTTCGAACGATCTTGTACTGGCACTGTTATTACTTGCTTGCTGTCCCGATCGAATATCCCAAATATCCACTGGCCCTGGGCCTCTCTCCCTCGATTGTATTTTCTCCCCCATATTCTGATCTCGTCGACTTCTACTGTCTTATCCCTCCCCCCTAAATTTTCGTTAACACGTGCCTCAGACCACGCAGAAAGTATCTTGTTTACCGTTGTTGAGAGATTCCTCACCGTATTTTTGGTTACCCCATGTCCTTCTGCAAGTGTTTGAATTGTGATTTTATTGCTAATAATATAATAAGAAATGATTTTAAATGCTCTTTCAAATGTTATTTTTAAATTTTCAAAAATAGTATTACTAAGAATGCTATGTTGAGTGTTGCATTGTTTTTAATTAATTTGTGATGTGAATCTTTGATGTGATGGACTTTCCTACATTTAAATTTATGACTACCTGAATCACGGGTCATTTGTGCCCCACACTCATGATAATTAGTATGTGCTACTAAGACAGCGCGTGAGATTAAGAATTGTATAGTTCTTTCTCTATCTAAAGTTAATAAATCACATATTCGTATTTCATATTACTCTAAAACTATTTGATAGCGACTCTTCTAGTAAATTGATTTTGAAAAAATAAATTATTCTGAGTATAACGGTTACAAATTTGTATAAATTAAAGTAGAGTTACGTGTCATGCACATTTACGTTTTTTTCTTCTGAATTTTCAATCAAAATTTATTTTATTTATTTTTTTATTTTTTACATCGATTTACACAGTGTGAAAACGTCCAAGGAAGTGTTTTCAACGATTAAAGAGAGCGGACCCCATGCGTTTGCCAGCTTAGTCTTATGTCTAGCTCGTTTGGGCCATTATGACGTTATCCACATAATGGTCAATGGGACAATGCCCCCTGCCGCAGCACACAAACGAGGGTTTTGGAAGAAAATAACTCTAGTTTTAAGGAATAGTTTAGGAGGAAGACATGATTTTGAGGAGATTTGAAATGAAATAAACGAATAAATTTTACAGTATATTAAATTGTTTATTCACACATTTTTGAACAATTGATCCTTTACCGGATAAGTTTACAATTTTTCTCTTGAATCTAGTGACGGATTTATTCGTCATTATTTTCTTGAACATTCTTACAATTAACTTGTTGTTACGTTCCCTGTTATCAGAGAATTTTCGCAAGAAAGATGACAAAGATAACCCAGTGCAAAGCCAGTGAAGGACAACAAGACAATAGTGACCACGCACGCTACTTGTGAAGCTTTGGAGTTGTTTATGGTTGTATTTATAGTTTCAACAGCTTCTTCTAAGGCAGCGTGCAAATGTGCGATCTTTCGGTGGAACTCCATAGCGGTCAAAGTACGTTCCCTTTCCCTCATGGTCAGAGTACATCGCGACCCAATTTGTTCCTGGTTGATTGGAATTATCGGTATTAGCGATGATTGCATAAGGTCGGGTCCATTGCAAAGGGATCTTATCCACTGGTGACATTGGCCGCAGGTAGAGCAGCAAGGAACTATCGGGTATTCATACAATGACTGTAGTGGTTCCTTTCCTACACCCGGGTCCGGCAACGTCACGGCCCTCTTTCGGAAGTCCCGTCGGCACTGGTGGTGATGTTAGATTTGCCTCCGAGATCGTATCGTCATTATTATTGTCGCTATCATAATGTCGTAATTTTCGTCATCACTGTTAGCTCATGGCCCGATACTTGAGAGATGTGATATTCATCGCCACTCCAAATTTTATTAATATCAGAGTCCTTCAGCTTAACTTTTCCTGTATAAATATTTTGTCTAATCCAAATCTTTAATTTAACTGCGTTATGGAAGCGCGGACATAGTCACCATGTAAATTAAATTCAGCATGACAGATACAAAAACGCTTATTTTCTGGTAAACGCTTAAAACTAGGCGCGTAATCTTCTAAATTAAGTACAGTTCTCGATAAAATTCTTTGTAAGAACATTAATTTTTCACGTCCACGCACATAGATTCTAGCCACATTTATTGTCGCTTCTCTGAGAATTTGACTCACCGACTTGTATGATGTGTAGCCATAGTCCCGTTTAGTAGATATATAGGGGCGGTTCTGGCCCAACCATTTTGGGAAGGGTCTGGGGATGCGCCGCGAGTGGGTGGTGGGATGGGATTAATTAATTCGCGCTTTGATTCGAGGTTTTAATTCGCGGGTTGAATTCGCGGGTTGAATTCGCGGTTTTAATTTCGCGGTTTTAATTCGCGGATTTTACATTTCGTCGATTCTGGGCACAAGAAGTATGGGAGAAGCCCCCGCGAGTGGGTGGTGGGATTAATCAAGTCACGGCTGTAATTCACGGTTTTCAGCCCCGATTTTAATTCGCGGTTTTCAGTCCAGATTTTGATCCACGGTTTTAATTCGCGCTTT
>NW_021681272.1:0-177 GCF_001412515.2 Diachasma alloeum | reverse complement strand
ATTTATGACATCCTATTTTCTTGTATTCCAACTAGATAAGGGTTAAGAGGGTATGAGTAGCACCAAGAAAAAAAAGTGAAAATATTTCTGGCTTGAATTTCTCTCAATATAAGTGATTCTGAAAAAATAAACCTTTTCACCAAAAATTATCTCGTCATTCGCGTAAATTTTTCCCCT
>NW_021681271.1:102368-133909 GCF_001412515.2 Diachasma alloeum | reverse complement strand
CCAACCAAGTCATTAATAATGGCCGCGAAAGCCTCAAAACTAAAAAAAGTATAAATTTTCTGAAAAAAATAATTGAAAGTTTCTACTACTCATTGGAAAAAATCAAGTGTAGTTCAGGAAAATTTCTCTGACGGTACTAGAAAATTTTCCTCGACGGCACTAGAAAATTTCCCCGACGGCACTGGAAAATTTCCCATTTTAATTTTAAAATGATGATGATGATGACGATGATGATGATGATGATTATTATTATTATTATTATTATTATTATTATTATGTATCCAATTGCTACGATAGAAAATAACTGCCGTGATTGTGGGTTAAAAAAATTGGTATTAATAACATCAGTTGCTATTGAAATGAGACTTTATTATCATAATATCATTATGTAGACATACATAGAACAAATTTTCCTTAACCTGACAGTAGAATAATGTTCTGCGAGTCGTTTAGTGTGGAATGGGATACAAACATTCACAACCAGTTCTTGACAATAAATTTCTCTCCGTTAGATGCACGAATCAAACGAGTGATATGGCAAGCGGACAAATCATCAGAACAGAGGATCTGCCATCTATATTTCTTTTGAAATACCTGATGGCACTCGGTGTGCTCATCCCACAAAACAGACAATAATTTTTTAACTGTAAAATAACATTTCAATGGAGATTTAAAAATTATTTCATCCACCATGTAAAACTGAGGCCTATCCTCAGATGGTTCCATAAAAATACTTCCACGCTTTATCAAATTACCTTCAATCTCTATCCTCTTAAGAGTATCGATATTTTCCCCTAGATATTTAAGAAGGTGATGATTCACAGAGTTCGAAATATCCTCTCAAAAATGTGAGCGGTATGGTTACAATTGATTTTGAATTGAAGATTACGTCATTTTTTGGTATTTCATTTATCAAAAATCTGTAATTGAGACGAAGCTGATGCTTGATGGCTATTGTCCGACAGATATTAACACGACTGATAGCAGCACGAGAGACTATTTTTCCCTCTCTATGTTTGGCCTCATACCTCAACGTAGAGATTTTCCAAAGTGGACCACAGAGACGTAATACGCGAGGATAATGCACCAAAAAATGATGATTCGGTTTGATAGAGGAAGGAAAACATTCATTCAATAGTTCAAGATATTCTGTAATTAGAATACTCAATATAATATGGTGGTCCTGCGGAACCTCTAATCTAGCCAATATATTAATGATTTTTCGTAAAGATATCAGTAACTGCCAGACCTTATCACCACAAGGAATTAAATAATTAATTATGATAGGCAAGTGTGTAATTAGAGTCAACATCTCATAAGCAGACATCGTCAGTTGGTCTTTTGTGAAATATTTCTTTTTTATAAAATACTTCAGAGTTAGAGCGACATCATATCTACAAATGCCCTCTAGCAAATCATGTAGAACATCCGCTGACAAATTTCTAGTAGGATGGAAATTTCCCACACCTAGCAGAACGCATCTTTCCGCGATCCCAGTTTCTTGTCTATCGTTCTTCATTATGTCTGCCTCATAGTTTTTCTCATTACGCAGAGTACACTGCTTTTCTGAAAAGACTGAAATAATTTGAGAGTGATCCACTAAACAAAAACGGCAAAACCTTCTATGACTAAAACTTTCTGAGAATCCTAACAAAGTATGAATCGCAAGGTTATCACCAATTACCAATGCTAATCGAAAATAAATTGTTCTTTTTCCCTTTGAATTGTTAACGGTTATTCCAGTATTTTCTAAAGAAAATAATTCATCCTTAACGTTTGAGAAAACAATTTGATTTTTAAAAACTTTTAAATCCAAAGTATTAAACAAAATAAATAAAAATATCTTTTCCAGTTTTGACTGATACTTGGGCGGGAGACACGGGATTGAGACATAAACAGCTCCGCATTTCGCGATTCCTTTGTGACTGCCCAATGGGTTGTTACTCTCCTAATCATCGTAGTACATGAATAAGGGGAAAACTAATTTATCTCCATCATTTTTAGAGAGTTCCTTCCAAAGGTCGCCTTGAATAAAATTCTCAATTATCCCTGTTTCATCATTCAGTGATTCTATATAATTGAGTGTTTCGTCAAGTATTGAGGGCAATTCGAAAAACTTCTGGAATACAGAGTGCAACGGAATAAATTGGGCAGTCACCGGGAGCATCTTAAACTCATTCATTTCATTCTTTGGTCGATAATCATGCCTGTTACCAAGGGTGTAAGATTTTGGTGGAATGTACTTTTCTTGTTCTTGGAATTCACTAAGCAGACGATGCTCTGTATGTAGGCCATCTAATGAACTATTCGTTTGATTAATAACACCATAAACGCATTTCATAGCTTTTGACTTGACGCGCGGGTCGATGTCCGATGATTCCGATTCAACTACTTTGGAAATTTCATGTCTATTATGGAGCGAATTTTTTTCCAACAGATCTCGAACATCATTAAGAATTTCTAACCCTCGACTTCTAGAAACATCTGGATAATTCAAAAGCTTAGCAGCGAACCTCGTGAATTGTACACGTGATTCCGGAATTATTGATGGGGAATTTAAGGTCGTTAAAGGCATAATGAGCAGCAGCTTTCTCGACTTCTTTTGAGAGTGAACTGTCACCTGCGCTTTCTTTTGCGATATTTGATTCCGTATGTTGAATAATCTTGAAAGGTTGAACATTTGATTTCTGTTTTTTTCTTGGAGGTTCATTTAGTGAATAGTCATGTTTTCGTTTCATATGAGAACGCAATGAACTAATGGATGTGAAAAGTCTGACACATTTCTCCTCACCACATTCAAAACTATCGGCAATGTCATGAATTAACCTTACGTGACGTAGAAATTGACTCGATCTCAGAAAAAGGATATCACACGTTTTACATCTCAACATCTTCATTGTACGTTAGGGTTTCGATTTTCGTCACGAGCACACTCAGAAGAAATCCTAGATATCAATGCATTAGTATCTCTAGAATAAGAATCCGATGGCAGCTCAATACCGAAAAAGGCTCTCTGAATAAATAACCGAATTGGTTCAGCTCGTGGTACATACGAACAACTCAGAGCAAAAACGACTTTAATTGTTAATGCCAAAGCATCCAAAATCGTTCTAGCTTCATAAATAGTTGGATTATCTGCTGAGTCGTTTACGTAAACATAGAATGATTCAAAATTTTGGATGAGCCCAACCACGACAGGAATTGGTTGCAATGTCGTTCCTGTCTGAACATAAATCTGTCTCTGTCTCATCAAAACTGTATCGATGTCCGCTGGCGTCTCGGCACGAATAACAAAAGCAATCTGCTTTTCCCTAATTGGGATATTTTCTGTTTGATTTCTGCTTCGTGGGGGGTTAATTAAATATGGTAATAAGTGAATGATAACAGAGTCTTGGTTGTGATCTGCCAGTGTAGATAACCCTAAGAAATGTGCACGATCAGCACCCTGCAATCTCGAACAATCAGTCAGTGTTTGGATGATGATCTCTCTCGCTCTGTCCCATCTATTCAGAAATTCAGGTCCATTTCCAGGGTAGCGAACATCGAAGTCGTGCACGAGCGATGAAGAATTGAAATTAAGCAGTCATTCATCCGATGCAGGACTGAAATTGAAATATTTGTCTTTGAAAAGAGTCTCACCAACTCAGCACACTGTTCTACTTTTAAAACCGGGAATCTGGTGAAATAATCATGAACTGTAATGTTTCCATGCAGCAAATCATGGCGTACCGAGTACGAGATTCTCCACGATACCCTAACTCGATCAGGTGGACCAACATGTATAGCTAACCAGCCCACAGCATCTTGGTCTACTGTAAATGGAATGGCGATGAAGAATGTAGAAATGTCAAGGAGGTATTCAATATTCCAATGATTTTCGAAAGCGGATGAGTGGAAAATGTAAAACAAAAAACGCTACCATCATCATTACGCTGAACGTTTTGGACAACTTGTTGATCGGGTTCTTCTACCGCAGCTACAGAAAGTAATCCCTGTTTGGCCAATTTGTCCAATATATACATGTAGTGTTCATACAGCGAGCCTACAGTATTGTACTTTTTCCACTTAGTGACAATGTTACCATCAGGGTTCTTTACAGTGATTACAACAGAACTATAGGGGGTATAGTACACGAATTTGCTCTCACCAGGAAAAAGATTCTCAATGTCTTGTACCCAGGATTCAAATTGTTCTTTTGTAATCCTACAAACAGATGAAATATATTTTTTTCAATTTTTCGAATTTCAATTTAATTTTCAACCTACCTAAATCTTTGAGCTTGTTTATGCACGTCAAGTATTCCAATTAATTGTAGATCTCTCTCTCGGTCAACAATCAGACGAGTGATTAAGCTTCTCAGGTTTTGCTTTAATCGCCCTTGTTTCTTATAGAATTCGATCACGCTCCTACCGTCGGTAGTTTCCTTCAAAATTTGATGAACTGACTGTGCGAGTATCGAATGAAATATTTGCTGAATGAGTGATCAAATGATGGGACACAATTAGGTTATTTCAGCCTCTCTATTTTCTTTTCATTTACTAGGCAAGACGCGCGCTAGTAGCTAGGCTGCGTGGTTCTGATACTGAATTCGACACTAAAGAACCAATGTAATGTCTATACACAGAAAAAAATTTTTGATTCAAATCGAATATTAAGCCCCCAATCGAACCGATTAAGATTTAATTAAATCAAGAATCATACCAAGTAGATTTCACTAATTTGTACTGAGTACAAACAAGTCATAGTGATTTTTTTTTCAATAGAAATATCAATTTTCGCCTAAAACTTTCATAAGTCTGCGAAAAATGGCTGAAATAAAGTGGTTAATCTCTCAATTTGGAGCTTATCCTATGAGCTTCATATCGGACATAGAATTTCTACGAGTTATTCTACGAGAAAAATACCAGCTCGGGACAAAACACTGAAATAACAACTTTCCAATTTGCGACTTACAAAATTTGACACATAAACCATATAGCATACAACCCGCATCGTCACAATTGGAAGAACGAAAAATCCCCTCTAAGGATGACCTATTGAGTTCTCCGCTGATTCGACTCAAAGCGCTAGAAAAATCCATCGCAATTTGAATTTTCGAATAACCCATGAAGGAATAAATGTTTGTCAAAAAATCTCATGAGTCTGCGAAAAGTGAGCTTCATAACTGATATGCGATTTCTACTGATAATCAAGTCAAAAAATAATAATTCAGGACAAAACGATGAGAAAATGTGAAATTTTCAATTTGTGACATGCCAAAGTCGAAACATAATTACCTATAACAATGGATCCAGTGGACGGAATGAAGAAAAATCATACGTAATTGTGAAGATCTCATTGAGATCTTCAAATTGGTGTGAAATAATTCTACATTGGCCAAGTACAAAGGTCCAAAAATAAATGAAAAGGCCGAATTTTGGGATGTGACATGAGCTTCGAAGCAGCAACAATCTCCAATAACTTCATGAAAATTCAATCAAATCGTATTCTATACATCACAATTTGAAGAACCAATTATACCCTTCAAGATGATACATTGACTGCCCCGCTGATTCAACTCAAAGAGATAGAAAAAACCAGCCAAAGTTAAATTTTCAAGTTAGAAGCGAAAAAAAATTTTCTTGCAATAAAAGAAAAAAATGAAGAAAAATAACAATTTTCCATAGTGAGAATGAGAAATGACCAGAATCCAATAATTCCCTTATCAATTTGAGTATAAAATATATATGGTTTATCAGAAAGTGAGAACGGAATTAGCATGAAAATCCGAAAAAGGACCAGCGTCACGATTACGGATTTTCCTATTGGGAATCAGAAATATTATGCAAGATTTTGAAGAAAAATAAATACCCTTCAAAATGATATATGATGAGTTTCATTCGCTTCAGAAAATCCAATCCAAACTGACTTTACGATAAAATCATGGAAATTTATTTTCTGAATCGGATCTTTTATAAATGAATGGAAATTATAGGTAAATGAATGAATCAGGGACCAATGCTGAAGTAATTAAATGTATTTGCAGCTTAGTATGAAATATCTCCATAGATTCGGACAGAAACCGAGAAAGTCTCGTCATTGACAGGAAGAAATTGGCACTTTTCAAAATGTGACATGCTAAAATCGTTACATCATCGTTTATAACAATTCATCTGGTGAATCGAATGAATAATATAAAGTATCAATATGAAGATCTCGATGAGACCTTCAAGTTGACATGTGACATATCCTCTCTAGTCAAATTTGAACCCTAGATAAACCGTAAAAACTGTAATTTTTTACGTGTGACATAACGTAAAGAATGGAAACAATCTGCAATAATGGATATGAATTCCATTGGATCAGGATTATCATGCATCATTTCGAAGAACGATAAATATTATTTGAGATGGTCTATGAACTGTTTAGCTGGCTCGACCGATAGTTGCAGAAAAAACCGATTCAGGCTGAATTTACAGTAAAATCGTAAAATTTCATTTTCTGGATAGAACCTTTCATAAGTTAATGAACATTGAAGATAATTGAATAAGTCAGCGGTCAATTCGTAGGCGATTTGATATATTTTCACCTAGGTATGGGTTATTTTCACATATTCCAATAGAAACCAAGCAAATCTTGCTATTTAAGAGGAAAAACACGGAATTTTCAAAATGTGACGTGCTAAAATCGCTACATTATCGCTTATAACAGTTGATTTAGGTGATGGATCAGCTAATATGCAGTATCAATATGAAGATCTCAATGAGACCTTCAAATTGACATATGATAAATCCCCGTTGGTCAAGTTTAAGGATTCGATAAATAGTAAAAACTGTCATTTTTGAAGTGTGACATAACGGAAAAAATGGAAATAATCTGCAATAACTCAATAAAAATTGGATTAAATGATATTTATCATACATCATTTTGAAGAACATAAAACGCGCTTCAAAGTAGTGGATGAATATTCGCGTCTAGTCCACTTGGAAGTACCCAAAAACTCCAACCAAACTCAATTTTTAGGGTCAACCATAACAATTCAATTTTTTGCCTAAATACCCTTATAAGTGAATAAAAAATGAAGATAATTGAGTAAATCACAAGTCAATTCCTGGGTAACTCAATATATTTTCACATAATTATGAAATATCTTCACAGATTCGAACTCAAACCGAGTGAATTTGGCCATTCCACGGAAAAACATGGAGATTTTTAAAACGTGACATGCTAAAATCGCTACATTATCGCTTACAGCAATTAACCTAGGTGATGAGGTAGATAATATAGTATATGAATTTGAAAATCTCGATGAAACCTTCAAAGTAACATATGATAAATCCCCGTTGGTCCAGTCTAAGGCCTCGATAAATAGTAAAATCTGTCATTTTTGAGGTGTGACATAACGGAAAAAATGGAAACAATCTGCAATAATTCGATGAAAATTTGAGCAAATGACATTTATCACACATCATTTTACACAAAAAATCCATCCAAAGTTAATTTTTCAAGTAAACCATAAAAATTCATATTTTGCCTAAAACTCTTGTAAGTCAATGAAAAATGGTCGTATTTGGATGAATCAGCTGTCAATTTGAAGCTTATTTTATGAGCTTTCGAATGAGTATACCATATATATATATGCTACGTCGAAGAGGAAGCCGATACAAAAATCAATGGGTAACCCTCGGTTGCGGACACGGATTTTTCTATAGGGGAATCATTCAAAATTTTTAAAATGCTATAGGATGAAATTCTACTTACCACATCCTTTTTCAAATATGATGAATATGATATAATAAACCGTTTCCAGGCATATATTATGGACCAAAATCTCGTCAATCTTTTCAATATCAATCTATGCTGTAGATCAATCAATTACCCGTCTGATTGATGATAAGTGATCATCTTCGATTTCACAATTAACCTTGAATGCTTCTTGAAGGCACCAACTTCAGTTAAATTCCATGAAAACCACTTCACTCTGTTGACAACTTCACCAATATACTAATGAAATCGAAATTCTAATGATCGAAACAAATGGACCAAATAAAATATCAGTAGCTTTGATATTTCCATTTATTTGCCTTGAAAATATAGTTAGATCCAACAAAAGTTCAATTTTTACAGAAACATATAAAAATCGAATTTTTTCTTAGACCTCCCATAATTTTGCGAGAAACGATCGTAATTGGACGTTTTACCGCTCAATTGTAAGCTTACCGAATAAGATTCACAACGGATATGAGATTACCGCTAGTAATAAATCCAAAAGCCTTGAATTCAGGACAAAATGCTAAAAAATAGGAAATTTCCATTTTGTGACATGCGAAATTCGACACATAATCACCCATAACAATTGATTAAATGGATGAAATGACAAGAAGGGGGCGTTATTTTAAAGAACTCGTTGAGATCTTCAAAATGGTGCATGATGAAACCTCATTTGTTGTGCCCAAAGGTCCGATAATTGATGAAAACAGCGAATTTTCGGGCGTGACATGATGTTCAAAAGGGAAACAATGTCCAATAACTTCATGAAAATTCAGCCAAATCGCATTCAATACATCACAATTTGGAGAATAAATAATGTCCTACCAGATGATCTATCAATATTTTTTCAATTTTCCAATTCCAATTTTGATCTACCTTTCTAAAAGTATCAAGGAAATATGGTTTAAAAATTTCTGGATCAACACAATTATGAATTGCATTAATAATGACTGAAATATTTGCATTTTTACAATTAGCATAATTTCCCTTCATTTTTCTTTTTTTTGTACATTCTGCTGAGGTCTTATACCTACATCATTTCCAATTTTTTTAGTTCTGAATTTTGAAATTTTTTATAGATATCATCGGAAATTCTCAAGATAAAATTTATTAGTCTACTAAAGTTTTCTATAGTTTCATGAGATTAATCAAAGTTATTCAAAGAATTAGAGGAGGTTTTCCTTAAAAATTTGGCATTTTGAGCAAAAAATAAAATAAAACAGATGCAGGGCTGGCTCCACCCTTCTATTGCTCTCCAAATGCGTTGTTTTTTTTGTTTATTCATTCATTTAATTCAATTTTTTTCAATTCGTTTCCATAAAGAGAATATTCACACCCATTGAATAGAATACAAACCATCAAAAAAAAAAATTGACACTCGGGAAAATTTAATTTTAAATAAAAGTGATAAAAATATTTTGAAAAAAATCACAAGATAATCTTTCAACACCAATCCCCGTACACTTTCGCAAGGATCAAAGTCAGAGGCTGACAGATTTTATACGAGATATATTTTGAAGAATGTAGAAGAAAATTCACGTGGAGATATACCCCTTCGTTAATAAATGGAAACGTCTGATACAGTTGAATCCTGAATTACTGAAAGATCTCTACAAAAAAAATTAAAAATACATTTTTCATTACTAATTTAAATAACCCACATAGAATATCGCTTGCAATGAACTCGGTAAATGACTTGTTTTTCTGTGAAATGCATGATTTGTGAAAAATTTTAAAATAGAGTCATCTACCCCCCCTCGTAACTTCCCCCATCAATTTGCAATGTCATCCTTAAGTTACCTACGTTTGCAAGAATTTTAGGACGTTGAAAATGTCTCCGTCGTTCTGCCTGTACAAAAAAAATGTATCACAAGCAAGAAATTAAATTAATATCGAGGTAATACGTCGATTTTCCTATACCCCTTGACTATACTACCATCTGTGAACTGAATAATTTCACGAACAAATGATTAGAAGAAATAGTCATATAATGATATGATTATTCTAACGATAACAAAAAATCATTCAAAGGGATATTTAAAAATCGACTCGCGACGTATCCCCACTTTGTTATTAAGGTGTTTCATACGAAAGAGATGACTAATGACATTCATCTGAAATTCATATAGAATGTTTATAATCACAATTGAATTATCTATGAATTTTCCTAAAATTTTTTCAGATTTCCTTTTCAAGTTATTAACGATTGAAGTCGCTTCTTATAAATGGGCTCTTATGGAGATTTTCCTATTCAGCATGAAACAGCATTACCATTTGAGGTAATATAGTATATTTCGTAACGAGTGCAAAAAAGTGTTTTTTAAAAAACATTTTTTCACGAGTTATGAACAATATTTTTCATCACAATGTGGCGGAAATTGGACTTTTAGGCACGCCGAGCGTGCCGAAAAATTCACTTTTCGTCACAGCGTGATGAAAATATAGTTTCATGCTAAACAGAAAAATCTCCATAAGAGCCCATGCGTAAAAGCGACTTTAATCGTTAATCATTTGAAAACGAAATCTGAAACAATTCTAGGAAAATTCATAGATAATTCAATAATGATTATAAACATTCTATATGAATTCCAGAGGAATGTCATTATTTACCTTTTTCGCACGAAACACCTCAAAGTAGACATAAATTGTTCACGCCGTTATCAATAAAAAAAATCAATATTGAAAACACCTACATAGCCCTCGGCCTCGGGTACAGGATGAACCCTCCGACGACGTCTCGGCTGTATAGAAAAAAAAACCGGAAAATGAACTGCCAGAGTAGGCAAGTTGAAATACCCCAGATAATTTCATATCCATTATTCGTAAAGTGGATTCAGATTGAAAATTATAATGATGATTTCTTGAGACAGTCGTTAAGGCACGTACGTAATAAATTTCATGGGAAAATTTAACGCATTCATTAGAAGATTTCGTTGGATTTCTAATAAATTTCTGTTGAAAATTCTATTAATTCCTTCTGTGCATGTTTTCTTAAATTCAATGGAAAATATTCTATTATATTTCATAAAAAATGAGTAGATTTGGTTTTCGATACAAATTATTCTTTTGAAATACCTTCTATAGTTCGTTCAAATGAATTTTCTTGTTAAACTTTTCATTTTTCTTTCCAATTTTGTAATGAGGTAGTGTACAGAAAGATTAAAATCTATTGATTCTTTCCATGAAATATTTTTTATTAAATATTTTCAGAGAGCATTTTCAATAAATTTTACAATGTTTAACGTTAAACATCTTAAAAATATCAGAATATTTTCACTAAACATTTTTTAATAGAGGAGGGTGAGGCAAAATGAAACAGCCGAAAAACGACTATTTGACGCAACTCAAGCAAAACAAATTTTTTTTCAACTTTTGTTTATTAACTTTTTTTTATCATTGAGAGTACTGACGAGAATAATAATTTTCTATTCATCTTATGATTCAATGGATTATGGTTCAATTGATTAGATTGGGCCGATTAAATTTTTCTTTTTTCATTCGATTGAAATTCAGCATCATATTTTCCTTTTTTCCCCTCTGGGTCTCCCCCTGGCCCTTGCTCTGGACTTTCGATTTTGCTGTTTCATTTTATTTTCAATTAATCCATTGACAAAATCTTCTCTCCAGTCAAAACTTCTCAATAATTTTCCATTCTACCGAATGGGAAATTATTATTCCCATCAGTACTCCTAAGAGTAAAAAAAGTTGATAAAAAAATTTTTTTTGCTTGAATTGCGTCAAATAGTCGTTTCTCGACTGTTTCATTTTGCCGCATGTTTCCTCTTGCCCCACTCTTCCCTAGGATTTTCAATGAAATTTTTAATTTTCTATTTCATTTATTTTATTGTACTATTTTATTTTATTTTAATTTTATAATTTTTAATCGAATTTTCTAGCGAACGGATTAGATTTTTCTACTAAATAATTTCATACGTGGGAAATTGAAAAAAAAAATAGAAAGTGTATCATCGGGATACCTTACCATTTTACTGAAAAAAATAGAAGAAAAAAACATTAGTACCAAAGCAGACAAGCGTTTCAAATATTACACTGATCTGTGTACGGATAAAGATACCATGAAAAAGGAGTAACGTCGACTTTGAAAGAAAAAATTTAGTAGAAAAACCTAACGAATTCGTTGAGCAATTCTATTGGATTTCTATTGAACTTTCTATTAGTTTTTGGTCGAATTTATTGAAATGTTCAATAGAAAATATTCAATAGAAAAAGTCAATAGAATTCAATTTTTCAATATAACTTATTCTTTTCAGATATTTGTTATAGAATTTTCTTGGTTTAAATTTTCCGCGTTTATAAAATTTTTTTTTCACATCAAGAAAATCAAACAAAAAAACTTGGAAAATTTGAGCCGAGGAAACTTTATAGAAAATATTTCAACAGAATAAGTTGAATAGAAAAATCGAATTCTTTTAACTTTTTCTATAGAATATTTTCTATTGAACATTTCAAAAAGTTCAATAGAAATCCGGTAGGATTGTCTAGCGAATTAGCTAGGTTTTTCTATAAATTTTTTTCATCCGTGTAACTATGCAGTAAAGTAGATTTTCTAATATTTCATCTGTCGTTACATCTATTTATGTAATTATTAAATATTTCATAAATCATGTGGCTAGGTAAACACAAGCACCACAATCTAGGTAAACACAAGCACCACAATCACTTAGCCTTAATCCACTATATCCATACTGATAAATTAATTTATTTTTTCATACCTTGAAACTGTACTATTCATCAAGATAATTGGCATTGTTTAAAAATTGTAAAATTAACGGATAGAATAAGAATTGAATTTAAACGTATTTTCATGCCTATATCTGTACACTGTTGTTTATTAAGCAACAAATGCAAGAGAAACAGAATGATACTTACTCAGTTTGCCTCAACTAATACCTTTTTCTTTCCTTTAAACAAAATTGAATAATTTCACAGATTTTTAAATAGAAAAATGAATGATTATCTATTTTCCTCACTCAATGACAGTTGCACTACGTGTAGACGTTGCGCCACGTTGTTTCGATCGGGATAATACGCAATAAAATTCGCACGCAGGCACCCGCATGGCACATAAACACGAAGATTCGCGGAGGTAGCCGAACACTTACGACGACTCCCCACTCCAACCGATTCAAAGAAATATTGTGGAGAGCATTAGACGGATTACCGTTGAGTTCACGAAAAATTCGGCACTAGAAAATTTGTCGGGTTGTCTAAATTTAATAACAGAATAACCAAGAATAATCATCGGAATGAACAGCAAAATGTAAAGACTCCAAATTTTCTTGTGCTGTACTAGAATTTTTCGGGTGCTTAATTAGAAAGAATGCTTAAGCTTGCTTGCTTTAAAGGTACATGAAAATTTCTGTCTTGGACTCGGAATTTTTCGTTTTTTTAAGGTAAAAATTGGGAGGATAGCAGTTTGCGCCTCGTTTCTAGTGCTGAGCACCAGAATTTTTCCCTGACTTTTCTCTCCGTGTACCGGAAACATCAGAAATTCACTCTCAAATTCACCTCATGCACCGCCTAGCCTCCTTTAGGCATTCAAGAATTCTAAAAGAATTAGAATTTAGAGAGAAAAAATTTCCGCTTCACCCAGCCGGGAATCGAACCCGGGTCTCCCAGATACGCGCCGGGCACTCTTACCGACTAAGCTACCGGGAACCACAGAAATTCACTCTCAAATTCACCTCATACACCGCCTAACCTCCTTTAGGCATTAAAGAATTCTAAAAGATACTAAGAGATACTTTTGACCTGACCCTGGCACCGTTAGGTCAATTTGGCATTGACATATGTGAATCAACGCATGACTACACGGGATGGAGTGTAGTGAACACATGTCTTCCTACAGAGAAACCGTCTTCCAAAAGGATGCTGTACACGCAGAACGATTCATCGATAAATGCCGATAAGTCGGGAAACCCGTCGATGCTGGGAAGTGCTATGGAGGCTGTTGCACAAGATCCTGAGGGTATGGATCCTTCAGGAGCCCTTAAAACTCAAGGGAATGCGGGGTGAAACAGCTACAAAGTATCAGAGCAAAGTATCAAGCAATGAAGTCTCAAGAGGTGACCAGTGGAAACGTCACAATGAAGGAAAGTCCTGAAATACGCCGAATAAAAAATTCACCGAAGGAGATAGTCAAAACGTGTATCAGATTACAGAACTGGACATTCGACTGGCGACGCGTACAGTTATAACTCCCAGACTGCTGAAGCACCGAGTCAACAAAACGCGCATTTTTCAACGCTCGAGCAGACGAATCGGATATCCGACTCATGTACGAAGAGGAAGAAGGGAAGAAGTTTCTAATTAAAAAAAAAAAAAAAATTCTAAGAGAATGAGAATTAAGAGCGAAAAAATTTCCGCTTCACCCAGCCGGGAATCGAACCCGGGTCTCCCAGATACGCGCCGGGCACTCTTACCGACTAAGCTACCGGAAACCACAGAAATTCACTCTCAAATTCACCTCAACCACCGCCTAAAAAAAAATGTGCGATGTGTTATGTCAAGAATGGGTCACTTAACACAACTATATTGAATTAGAATTCAGTATATTGCGCAAAGAAATAAAATTCAAAGATCATTTCGAGTTTACAGGATGGAATTTAAACATGAAACCCATTTACAAACGTCCCCGTGTAGTACAATTTCTGAAACCAAAAGTATTTGGAATTAAAAGTTGGAAGGTTCATTTGGGATAAAATGAAAAGAATTTTGAATAATTTTAAAGGGACTCAATAGAGTCTATATTTCAACAAAACAGGTAGAAAAGGGGAATTACAATATTCGACTTACATGTGCTGCTCTGGTTTCAGTCGTAGATTATTTAAAAATTTGGTTAAAATTGATGTCGCACTGAATTTAAGCCTTTGGTTTAAATTCTTAATTAAAAACAATAAAATAATTTTAAAAAAATGTCACAAGACTTGAGATTTAAGAAAATAATTTAGTCACGAAAGACTAAAATGGAAAATAGTCAGACAAGACTAAATGAAAAATAAAAAGTCGCGAAAGACTTGAAATATCGCCTTTCTAGGTCGATAATAAAATTGGAACCGCGTCCAAAAAGAAACTGGAGTATACTAACTCACAGATATGAGCTACGACACTACTACTGTAGCGATGACTGCAACTGCAACAGTAACTGTAACTGTCGTGCTGCTATCGCGCACAAGTCTTTATAGTTTATCTAGGACGGTGTGCCCTCAGAATACATAGAAAAATTTCGGGGACAAATTACAAATGACTCTAGCCGAAATTTCCCACTCCAGTGGTTTGAGATCTCCTTGTTTCGAGATCAACTCCCTCTCTCTACATGAAGATGTTTTTAGGGTGTATCTTTTCTATTCCCCAACAACCAATGAAAATTGTTTTAGGAATGCCCATATGGGTGATTCTCTACAAATTGTAATTTTTCACCTTGCACATTTTTCAAAATCTGAACATGTCTGCAGAGTAATTTTTTTACATTTCTATGTCATCATGGTCCAGAAGTATAGTCCTAGCACCACTCTACTACAACTTCAGAAGATTTATAGAAAGAAAATTTATTTTCCCGGGATACAAAGATCCCATCACAGGGCTAAATCAAAAGTACATACATCATACAGTAATGTGTATCTAGTGTAACAGATTATAATCTCTATGAAATTTCAACATACCATAAATTATGCCAGTTCATTTCCCTTCACAGTCATAACACCTAGCCTAGATTTTAAGTCCATTCAGCTTCCTAAGCGTCAATTATTTCCCCCCTCTTGGATAACATACTTTTCATATAACAATAGAACGCTTCACAGAAAGAGAATCGCGTCTCTATTACATGGAAGAAATCAGCAGCGGGGTTGTTAGGATTCTGACATTCGTGCAAAATTGGTGCAAGGTATTTCGCGCGCAGCTCGTAAAAAACATGGCATTCAAAAATGAGGTGCTTTAACATCGTAGTTTTTTCTTGCCAGCAACATTGACATTGACCTCTTATGCTAATTTTAACAATCCCTGAGGGGTGACTAATGAAACAATTGTGAATGTTAGAGAGTCTGACCTGGGTCAGAACTTTTTTGACGCATAGTACGTGCCTATTTACCATATAATTTACCACAGGCTGGTTGGGTCTTCTAGGATTGGGCATCTGACATGAAGTCGAGGCCAAGTATCTGCTATAATCCTTTCTCCTGTGGGAGATTTCAAAATTAGTGAGAGCTCTTGTTTTCCATGCCAATCAAACAGTTGAATCCAGACTATTCCGTATCTCAAGCGAGCCACATTCTATCAAAAAGTTCTTAAATCTAAGCTGCCAGTTATGCTTCACTGTGGCTGAGGGACTCGCCGCCAGGGACAGCAATTCTTTCAAGCAAATTTTTGGTAGATATGAATTACTAGCTTGCAATATGTGAATGTACCAGTTCCATACATTATTCATGGCATAGAGTTGGAGTGCAACTAGGTCAAGTTCAAGGCGCAGAGCCCATCCTGGCGTACTTTTAGGTAGAGACAATAATTTTTTAAAGAAATAGGTTTGTAGTACTTCTACTTCGTCACGTATTGCGAGGCCCCAGGCAGGGAAGGCATAAAAAATAATGGAGGTAATCATGCTTTGATACAACTTAAGAGTAGCATTCCATGGGGCAGTCTTAGATTTGCTCAGGGTACTGAGGACAGATTGAGTGGTCGCCTTTACCTTACCCGTGACCGAGCTTAGGACAGTAGCAGATCTAACGGTAGAAGTTATATTGACCCCTAAGTAGATGAACGACTTTACAATCTCTATGTCTTCACCATAGAGTGTGAAACACATCTTATTCAATCCCTTTGGATTACCATTATCTTTAAATATCATGATTTTTGTTTTTGTCGTGTTAATTGAGAGACCCTTGTTCTCACAATATTGCTGCAAAGCTTTTAGTAACTTGACCATATGAATGTAACTTCTAGTAGGTATGACAGTGTCATCTGCGAACAAAATCAAGAGAAGATCCTTCGACTCACCAATCTCAATACCCTCAATGCCACTGCGCCTCAACTCGGCCTCAAAATCAGAAATAAAAAGGACAAAAAGCAGGGCACTCAACGATTCCCCCTGTAAAACGCCCTCAGTAACCTCAAATCGCTCAGAAAGCTCACCTCCACTTCTTACTCTCACCACAGCCTGGTCGTAGAGAGATTTCAGAGTTTTAACAATTTTAGCACTGACCCCAATCTCCAGCAGCCTCTGCCAGAGTAACTGGTGGGGAATGGAGTCAAATGCCCTCCTAAAATCAACGAAAGCAGCAAAAACCTTCGCTTTATCATGTCTAAACTGTAGGTGAACAGTTGACAAGAGGGTGAATATTGCATCAGTGCAGCTCCTTTTGCGTCGGAAATCAAACTGTGACTCAGGCAGAATCCCCCGCTCCTCAGCCCAATTTTCCAGCCTGTGCTTAATTATTGAGGTAAAAATTTTTGTCACACAATTTACCAGCGCTATTCCCCTGTAGTTTGCTGGGTCACTAGCATCCCCTTTTTTATAAATCATAGATAGAACCACCTCAGCCCAGTCAGGGGGGCATTCTTCGCATTCCAAGACTCTATTGAACATGAAACATAGAGTGTTTATCCATATATCAGGTAGGGCCTTAAAAAATTCATTCGTAATAGAATCAGGTCCCGGTGCTTTATTATTTCCCGCATTATCAATGGCCCTCCTGACCTCATCTGGGGTGATTCTAGTATCCAATTGGTTCACAGTGCAAGCAGGGAATTCAAGGACATATTCAACTCAAGGAGGGAATGTGCGCCTATAAAAATCATTCCAGCAATCCATACTCACAGAGCTCATAATGAACTCCTTCGCGTTATATATACCAACAGTTTTCCAGAATTGAGCCTGGTTTCGGACATTTTCGAAATCATTTTCTTTTGATAATATTGAGCTTTTTTTTGATTCGTGTGCTTTTTATATATCTTTTTGAAGTTGAGATATTCCTCTTTATTCTCAGTGCTGAATCCCATGGCAAAGCAGCGATTGACCAAGTAGATATATGTTTTTCTCATTTCATCACAGCTCTGGTCGAACCAGGGTTTATTAAATTTTCTTATCGGACGTTTTTTACTGCTCGAAGTTTTTTGGTTAGCACACAGACACATACCAGAGAAGTCAGCAGCTGAGTATACAGCAGCAGAAAAATTTGCGTACATAGAACCTGGAGATACCATTGATTCATTCGATATCACTTTATATAAATTGCACATCTCACCATAAAAGTTCAGGATTTTCTGTTGATCCTCAGCTGGCCATTTTAGCCGAGGTTTGCTTGCTTCATACGTGTCGCACTTAATTGTGTTCTGGTAAGAGGGTGCTGGATTGTTCCATAGAAAAAGATTTACAGGGAAATAATCAGAGTTTGTGACTGCAGTCGTGTCAACCCTAAAGTCACTAACAGGAGAGAGAAAAATAGATCTGGTCTGGGTGTTTGGCCCAGACCAGATCTATTATGCTAACACCTGTGTGCTTGACAAAAGTTATTTTCGCTGGTTTATCACTGATTGACCTACCATTAACTAATATGAAGCCATTTCTTCTCATAAACTCACATAATATTTCACCTCGGGGATTATATCCCATATGGCTCAGTTCGCACTCGTAATCCAGGCTAATCTAGTCGAATATTTCTTCAGGCATATAATTAAGACATTTTTTACCCATTCTTGCATTGAAATCACCCCCAATATAGATATAATCAGTAGTAATTAATTCTTGTTCATTTAGTATAAACTGTATTTCCTTAAGCTGTTCAGAAATTTCAAGGTTAGATGGACAAAAGTAAATGCTACCTATTAAAATGGTCTCATGGCATGTGAACAATTTGCNAAAAGTAAATGCTACCTATTAAAATGGTCCCATGGCATGTGAACAATTTGACAAAAATCCACCAATTATTTACACTCACACATTCATACTTGATGTTCTTTCTAATGAAGATAACAAGACCTCCACTGGCCCTACCAGCGTCTGCATCCCTCACTCCATTGCTCCAGATATGGTTGTAATTACTAAGCTCCGCAGATGTCCATTTCGGTTGCTCCTCCAACCAGGTTTCCGACAGACAGATAATGTCAAATGCATTGATGTTGCCGTGGGAGGTGGGAGGTGGGAGAAAGAGTAAACATTCCAGAAGGTTAAAGTGAGGGCAGATTTGCTTGTCAGTTTTTTGGAGATGTACCACCAGCATTTTTTTGATTCGAGGGCTCGGTTTCCATGTGCAGACTATCCAGGCTCGCTCCAAGTGCTGGCTCTTTTTTAGATCTTCTGATCGACTGCTTGGTTAGATTGAGAGTTTCAGGATCAATCACATACCAGGTACCATCGATGCAAACATTACGATTTCTGAGGACCACATGATGCCCTTTGTCTCTCAGGCCTTTAGCATGATCCCTCAGTGTCTTATTAATAATTTGCTCCTTTGTTGTCTGGTCTTGGTTAATATAAATATTGCTGCCCTTCAGCTTCCCACACGAGCGGAGAATTTTCATTTTAGTGTCGAATGAGTTCAATGTAATGATGACACGTGGCCTCACACCACCCTGAGCAGGAAGAGTATTTATCTCTACGATTTTGTCAGCAACATTAAAACGCTCATGTATGACTTGACGAGCTAGATGACAGGGATCTCCCTCACCTCGCAGTCCAGGAATTATCAAGTTCTTCTTTTTCGCTTCTTTCTCCATCTTTTCCAATTTATTCATGATCTCGGACATTTGGGAAAAAGAATTTAACACCCCCCTGTGAGACTGTGATGGCTTTGAAGGTATTCTCCATACTGGATAGTTCGCAGTCAACTTTTTTTCCCATATCTGCCATTTTTTTGTTACGCTTAGAGTCTAAGTTAGCGATTTTATTATTTAGCTCCTGACAAGTCAACTGGAACTCACTTCTCTGCATAACCAATTCAGCTCTTAAATCAGCAATACTAGCTGATTGTTTTCCAGCTAGATCTTTAATCATTTTCACTAATTCATTGGATTGACTTGTCTGTGTAGCTTCCATCTTATCCAGTCGTTGCAATATGAGGTGGATGTCTGTGCTTTCCCCTTCACTACCAGCCACAGAGTGAAACGAAGATTCGAGAATTGAGGTGTCAGATTCCTCTGACGAATTGAGATCACACTTTGGTAATTTAGTAGGATTATTTTCTGGACTTGTTGCAGGGATGGTGCTGAAGGACGAATCAGATGGGGGAGTTTTCTCTCTCTTTCGTTTTGCATAAACAGAAACAGTTATGGAAGGTTGTAGACCTGGTGAACTTTTCTTTTTAGGGGGAGATTTTCTTTTACTATATCTCCTTCTTGGCTTTGCTGGGTTGAAAATCACAATTTTATTTGTATCTTGACTGCTATTGGAGACCTTCGGATCAGATGTGGTTGCTACAATATCACTCGTATGACAGGGGGGAATAATATTCTCAGACATTGACTGCAAAGACCGTTCACCAAATGTAGTTCGGGTACAAGGATACTCTCATCCTAAAAACATTGACTCTGTATATCAGACACAACCTCTCTGCTGACTCTGAACTTTGATAAATAAACCGTCTTCAAGGGCTTTGCAAATGAAACTTATTATCACACAAGGTACCGAGATGGATGTTTTACAGTCTTTAGTGAGTTTGTCTTTTTGTTACACAGTTTAATACTCGATAGTGAGTTGAAATTGTATGAGATACACATCAGCACAACTGTCGTAAACAACGCTCGTGGCGCCCCCAACTTCAGAAGATTTAGAATAATAGAGTGTCACCGATTTTTTACTGCCACGTTGGTGATCAAACTTGACAAGTCTTCATATTTCAATCAAGAAATTTAATTTTTAGATAATAGAATAAGTTTATTGATTTATTTGACATCTTTCGAGTTGTTAGAGTCCCGAGCGGTTGGGTCCGGATTATTTGGGAATAAACACTCGCGAAACGAATACTGAATATTATTCTTTTATTATTTTTATCTAAACTCTTGGAAATACAAATTCACTGTTCATTCCGATACTGAAGGTATCAGATTAACCGTGATAAGAATCGGTCGAGTTACTGCCCCGAGACAATGGTCTCTCGAGTATTTATTACATCGAGAGGCCATGACGTTTTGGCTATTGCCTCATATCTGCATGGTGTTATGATAACACCATGCGAATGAGTCCAGTGGAAATTCTGATGCACGTTCCACTGGCATACTTATAATTACGAATATACGTGCATTGAAAGACACGTATATTCTTTTATTGAATATTTCCTAATTTCGATTCCGAAATATGTGCTACATATTTCGCCCATATTTCGGAATAATTAAGTAATTATGCTCCACTTTGTGAGGCATAACAGAGTATTATATATTCATTTGCGGAGATCACTTTGGTTTTTTTTTCAACAATCAATTCTGCCACAGTACCTTTGTATTCAGCAGTTGTTGATGACCCACCTGGTTGTTACTTTGAGTTTGCATCATTTAAACACCTAAACGATTTTTCTAAATACCTTTGTGATGATACAACTTCACTCCCACACGTTTATGTATGATATAACACGGTTGTGACTACCACGGTTGTGACATTCTGTGTTAAAGCCTAATCGCACTTCGTGCCAGCTGTGAATTCAAAGCTCTCTGAAGACGATGAGTTTCAGGCAATGGAATGTTACTTTTTTAATGAAAAAAATTATCTAAGAAATTACTCGACATGTAACAACCATGAGACCACGGTAGTGTCAGAATAATTTGTGACTTATGTTTTTCATCTCTCGAATAGTCTTTCTTCGATGTGCACATGTGTCTAGTTAATTTTTACTGGTGTAAATACTGGGCCTTACCCCTTCATTACAGACTTTTGGTGCGTGCGTCATGCGCAAACATCGGAAATAGCGTGACCACAGTTGAATTCAAATGTTTTTAAATAGTGCTATAATTGTGGGACAAACTTTTTGATCGTCCTGGTGTGAGTAAAACTGTTATTCCTCTGAAAATTGCTCATGAAAGTATACTTAGTCACATCCCCAATTATCTATATTCAGCAAATTTTTTTTGAGCTGCTTATTTACTCGGTTTCATTGACCAAATCTCGAATTTGATAAAACGGATTTGAGAGTGAATTTCTGTGGTTCCCGTTAGCTTCGTCGGTAAGAGTGCCCGGCGCGTATCTGGAAGACCCGGGTTCTTTTCCCGGTTGGGTGAAGCGGAAATTTTTTCTCTCTAAATTCTAATTCTCTTAGAATTTGGTCAGGGAATGGCATCTATTTTATGGAAACGGTGAAATGTTATACTGTCCCCTGACATCCAGAGAAATTTGATTATTATTTCATCATTTTGAGGTTGGAAAAGTTGAAGGACAAGAAAATAACAATTTGTAGGTAATCACCCATATATTCCCTCCACAATTCTCTTTCATCTCTTATTTTTGACTTAGCGTTAACATCTTTGTTATTTAATTTTTTAGAAACAATTCAGATAAATTTCATAAAATTTTATGATAAATTATAATTCATTGAAGAAAAATAGTAATTTAATAGTAATTCAATAATAATTCAATGACATAAAAATATTGTTTAAACTTTAATTATTTTGTGGTTTTCCCACGTTGATAATATTTCTTGAACAATTATGATAGTTTAATTAATATCCGAAATGGAAAATTATTCATAAAAGAATCATTCTGTTGTATCATGCATTTTACTATTTTTGTGCCACATGTTCGTCAATGTTTATGTCATTTCCTCCATGTGGGAAATGAAATCGTTACTCTATTTTTATATCAAATATTTGTCGTGGGAGTTACAAAATTTAGACCCACGCTTAGAATTTGTTATCAACAGTTTTCCGGTTCAAGAGTCCAGTGTTTATTGAAATTTACGGTCACTCGTGGAAAGTGCATGATTAGGGAGACGAGACTAGACTCAAATGTTTACAGTGCATCTGATATTGCACAGCTGATATCTCCTTAATCTAATCTCCATCTAATCTCCTTAATCTGAAATAGTCCTAACATCGAGGGGGTCACTTTCCCCGGTCACAGAAGATAATTTTGGGTTTCAAAAGTCGCTTCTATCACTGAGATAATTGAATGACGGCGTAAGAAAATGAATTTAAATGAATTTTCTGACGGATGTCACAGATGGAAATAATATCGCATAAAAACGGAATTTTGGACTGATACTTCTCTACTTGTATGGACTCCTGATTCATTGTCACTTCGACAGGAGAAACATCCGTCGACATATCCTGATAAGAAGGACGATGGAGTGCTAGGATTTAGGGGAAGTGTCTACCCAGTCAACTACGATTATATAATGCTCAATTTATTTTCATTATTGGAAATACAATTTGAAGTATTCAGTAGTCAAATGTTCTTTTCGGAAATCATAACAGAATCAGCAGACTATTAAATGGCCGGGAGGATTCCAAACAACCCGCCTACAAAGGAAACATCTCTGGTCTAATGGCGCCAACGGGATGTGGCAAGGTCGACGAGAAGGGTTCCTCAAGAGCAACTGCAAGAGCTCCACCCACATGACCAGATAGTTTTTCGGAATATAGTCCCCATGGATCCAGTGATTAGTAGTCTAGGGAAATTCAAAATACAGGCTGAACGGGTGTCACTAAAAGCGAGAAATAAATTGGAAGGTTCTACGGGCAGAAAACTCACCGAAAACACTGAGGTACAGTGCCAAGAGCGACAGTCATTCTTCAGGCAGTGTGGACAACAATGTATAACCACCTTGGGGGACGAAGATTCTGGAGTTCTAGGAGAGGATCTTGATCCTAACTGTGGCACACGAACCGATTGTCGTCCGTGGGGAGCCGCAGGTGTTACAGAGATCATAGAAGGTTGCCCTGACCGTGGTAATCGCCTGCGTAAATACTTTTTCGGTTCAGACTTATGTAACTTGATTGGTTTTGACCGTCTACGAGTACAACGAGACGACGGTTCCACAAAGAGAACAGTTATTCGTTCGTCATTATTCGTTCGAGATCTCCACAAAGAGAACAGTTCCTCACTAAACTAGGCATCCTCACGAAAATTATTTTTTTCAGAGCAACCGTTGTCCATAAAGTCAAGAGGTTGAATGACGATCCGCAATGGTAAAAAAATTTTTCTGTTATCACGGTGCTTCATCAGCAGTATCAAAATACCTGCAAATATATTCTACCTAGTTTTTCAGCGGGGGTGCAGAAAGTTCAACGCATATATTCAATCATCGAATCAAGGAAGAATAAAAAATTAAGGAATTTCAAGAAAATCAAGAAGTGTCATGATTTTTCGTCAAAGAGGGAGGAAAAACATGATCTCCTCAGAAGGAGAGGAGGGAAATGGATCCAAGGATGGTCCGGGAATCGGGAAGAACCATAAGGGATACCAATAGAAATCTATATTCGTCGCGGATACCAATAGAAATCTATATTCGAAGATGACCAAAGAAGATTCGGGAGCTGAGGAATTTACAAATCATAAACTCTCAAAAGATGAATTTTCATACGAGGTGTGTACCAAATATCCTGGTACGTTCAACCAGCCGAATCAGCGGAATCAGGTGCGACGAGAGAGTCGAGTCGCCGATAACGTGTGGCTTCCGGCCGTCTCCAAGGGAACGCAGAATATTATTCGTTCAGCACGTTAGAAGATAATTTTTTATGGAGAAATACAATTGTACCTTAAGAAGTACAATTTTTGTAGAAATATCGAATTCTCCAGTGAAGTCAATTCAGGAATTATTCCAAATAATGAAGCTTCAAAAAAGATCGAGAATATATTCAGGGAATCTTATGGGAGTCAAATAAATTCCGAAATTCCGATTCTTAGAGAATATCAATTTTGTGGAAAAACACTGTATTTGATCATCTTAAATAGGAACTTATTTTGTGGAAAATATTGTAATTAGAATAGAATAGAATAGAAAAAGTGCGGCTGGTCACTTAAAGCGCCCAGAGTCACCTAAATCATACGATCTTTTGTAACTTCCGCCTTAGTTTCGGTCAGTCACACAGCCCCAGCCCTGTGTTTCTCACTAGGCTAATAAGGCTGGTGACAGCCGCTTGTTGTAAGTCCTCTGGTTTCAGGAAAGCCTGGCCCCAGATTTTATAGCGACGGAGTGCTAATAGGGGGCATTCACATAAAATGTGGATGACGCCCTCCTTATCGCCTCCGCACAGTCTGCAGTCTTCTTGTTCTGCAAGTTTCATCTTGAACAGATGAGCTCTGAGAGCTGTATGACCCGTAAGGAGCCCTACTGCTACCCTCAGATCCCCTCTGTGCAACTCCAGAAGCTTTCTGGTCCTAACTCTTAGTTGCCCTCTCATAAGCAGTTTCGCTTGTCTGCAGGTCGCAACTTTCTCCCAACGCCTGACATGATCCCGCTGGAAATGATCTTTAATAAGAGTTTTTCCCACTGCGAAGGGCATGCCAAGCAGGCCGTGTGAGGGCACACTTTCTGTACCCTCCTTGGCCAGCTTATCTGCCTCTTCATTACCCAGAATCCCATGGTGACCTGGCACCCAGGTTACGGTGACCCGGTTGTTTTTACCCAGTGTGTCCAATGCCTGCATGCATTCCCACACCACCTGTGACTCTGTAGTGGGTTTTTCCAGGGCGTGTATCGCCGCCTGGCTGTCACTGCAGATGAATATTTTCATCTTTTTTGTGTCTCTCGCGTTCAGATACTCTGCACACTTAAGTATGCCCAGCATCTCTGCTTGAAAGACGGTTGAATGATGGCCCAGCGGAAAACTCTCTCCGAAGCCATCTTTCAGACGGTAGATGCCTGCCCCAAAACTTTCATTGAAGCCAGAGCCGTCCGTAAACCAGTAGTCCTCTCTTGGTCCTGGTTTACGTTTCGAGTCTAGCCACTCCTGTCTGGGTGGTATACTCGTTCTGAAAGTTTTCCTGATCTGATACTTCCTAGGAATCCTATCCGTCTTACCTATGAAGGGTCGATCATTGATTAGGCTAAGCCTTGTATGGCCTTGGCCCGTCATCTTCCATTCTAGTTGGCACCTTAGTCTATATGCAGTTGTGGTAGCACAACTCACAACCCTAAGGTCGAGGGGTGGGATACTGAGTGCTATTTCTAGCGCCTCAGTAGGTGTCGATTTCATGGCTCCTGTTGCAGCCCTCAGGAAGGTTCCCTGTAGGCTTTTCAACAGGTTCCTTGTTTCCGTCTTACTCACCCTCGGCCACCAAACGACCGCAGCGTATAACAGTCTCGGAAGTAGAACTATTTGGTAGAGCCAGAGCATCATTTTAGGATTGAGTCCCCATGTCCTGCCCACAGCTCTCCTGCATGCCCACATAGAGGCAAACACTTTATTTCTCTGAGTACAGATATGTTCTTTCCAGCTGAGTTTATTATCCAGGAGGACACCCAGATATTTCACTCTGCTGGTGTAGTTAATCTCCGAGCCATTTAGCTTCAGAGGTTGGATCTTTTCCAGTTTATAATTTCTGGTGAAAACCAGGATTGTTGTTTTGGCTGGATTTACCGATAGGCCAGTTACCCTGCACCAGTCCTCAATGATATTGAAGGCTGTTGCCATCAGGTCCCTTAGCACCCTCAGAAATCCGCCTTTCACAACAACTGCCACATCATCGGCGAAACCGATGACGTGGAAGCCGGCCTCACTTAGTTGATTTAGAAGTCCATCTACAACCAGGTTCCATAGCAGGGGCGAGAGAACTCCCCCCTGCGGACAGCCCCTAGTCGGACGTCCCTCCACACATGCCCTCCCATGTCCTGCCGACAGTCTTCTGCTTTTCAGCATGTTTTGTGTCCAAGCAATGATAGTCTTGGACACCTGTCGTTCTTCCATGGCTTTTTCTATAGCCGGATTCGAAGTGCTATCAAAAGCCCCCTCAATATCCAGAAAGGCGCCTATGGCAAAACCCTTGACCGCCAGTTGTCCCTCAATCAGTCCCACCAGGTGATGTAAGGCGGTATCTGTTGATCGTCCCTCTCTGTATGCATATTGACAGGGGGAGAGGGGTCTGTCAGCCAAGGGCCCGGCCTTGATGTGTCTATCCACCAGCCTCTCCAGGGTCTTCAGGATGAAGGATGTGAGGCTTATAGGACGGAAGTCTTTTGGTTTTATATAACCGGTTTTTCCCGGCTTGGGAATGAATACTATCCTAGTCTCATTCCACACACTAGGGACATGTTTCAGGGCTATACTAGCTCTGAGTATCTTGGTTAGGGGTCCCGTGATAGTCTCTATCCCTTCCTGTAATAGGGCTGGGTAGATCCCGTCTGGTCCCGGTGCCTTGAAGGGTTCAAAGGTTTTGATGGCCCACTTGACCCCCCAGGGCTGCACTACTTTATTTGCCAATGCCCAATCATGGGTTTCGTAGACATCCCTCTGATTTTGCATTGTTTCTTTATCTCTCTCCTGGGCCTGTATGAAGCCTGGAAAGTGGGTGTTCATTAGGAGTTTCAGAGTCTCTCCCATGGTTTCCGTGTGGCTGCCATCTGGTGCCTGTAGGCTCCCTAGATATGGAGTCTTGTTTGTTCCAAGGATTTTTGCCAGCCTAGAGGTCTCCGATTGACTCTCCACATTGCTTGTGAAAGCCCTCCAGCAGTCCTCTTTGGCTGCCTTTATTGCCTTGTTGTAATCTGCGAGCAAGCCTCTGTAAGTTTTCCATGCGTCTTCCTTACGGGGGCCCGCTCTCATGTTCTTAGCTTTGTTAAAAGCTTTTCTAGCTTTGCCCCTCAGCCCACCGAGCCTCTCTGACCACCAAGGAGTCTCAGTGGGCTGCCCTTTCGGGATAAGCTTGCAGTTTGTCTCGAAGGAGTCCATGATGGCCTGGTTTAGGGCAATCGAAGCCTCCTCCAGCTGCTTTTTGTTGTTAAATCTGAGGATGATATCCCTGAGATTGTCAGATAGACTCTCTCGGTAATTTCCCCAGTTTGTTCGTCTTGGGTTTCTCACCCATTCCGTTTCTTTCACTGTGTGGATGGACATTCTTATGGTTTGATGATCGGACGCTGAGAGGTCCTTTGAGACCCTCCAGTCCCCAATCATGTCTGCCACTCTATCCGTCCCCAGAGTGATATCTATGACCTCCTGTCGTCTCCGATCTATGAAGGTAGGTTCTGACCCCCTATTAAGGATGTTTAGACCGGCCCCCATTATGAATTCCTGGAGGCTTTCCCCCCTGCCGTTAATGCCGGTGCTCCCCCATGCTACATGGTGCGAGTTGGCATCACAACCTAGCAGGAGTTCAAGTCCCCTTTCCTTCACATGGTTGCATAGGTCCTTTACTTTTTTCGAAGGAGGTGGTTCAGCCGAGTCATAGGGCATGTAAACTGACCCTACAACCAGGCTCATTTCCTCGCCTTGTCCCAGGCCCAGATCCACTTGTGCCACAGCCAGGTCTCCCTCACTAGCCTGTGAACAGAAGAAAGAGTCTAGTCCTTTAATAACAATGCAAGATCTAATTTTCTCCTGAGTGTTTGCGTGATAGATTCTGCCACAACCACTGAGGCCCTTAATAGCATTGTCCACTATCCATGGTTCCTGGATCATTGCTATGACAGTCTGCATCCCAGCTAACAGCCTGACTAGAGTAGCCGAGGCTGCTTTGCTGTGGTGCAAATTTATCTGTACAATGTGCACCCGGGTTGCAGCCATAATGATGACTACTTTCCTGGTACCTCTATGTACCCTTCTTCTGACTTTCACCACGGTCTTTCGCAAGCAGCTTGACAGTTGCTTTTTGAATCCCGCAGTGCAGTCTGAAGTTGCAGGCTTTCAGAACAGAGAGTGATCGGTCGTCTATCAGCGCAACGAAGTGGGCACTTTTCGCGTCCCTACTCTCACTGCCCCGAGCGACAACCCACTCTCTGGCCTGCAGTCCTGCATTTTGTTTCTCAAGGAAGCACAGTGCTTCTTGAGCGGTTAGATCTGGGTCTTCCACGTGTAGTACAACCCTGTGCTTCTTGGGAAGCTCCGAGGCTGCGACCACACGTACAGTAAGTCCAGCTATTTTGTTTTCGGGGAAAAGGCTTTTCAGCCAATTTCCCGTTTCCTCATCAGTGCAGCACACCATTGCCACACCTTCTCTTTCCCAGACACCGTTGAAGGTGGGTGCTTTCACCCCGTCAGGTAACGCCAGAATGGCCCTCTTCAGGAGTTTCTTCACCTCCGTTACCTCTTCAGTGCCCAGTTTCTGATCCGGATATGACTCCGGCATAACTGCAAACTTGAATGAGCTCGTAGTGTTCTGAGCATATGTGCCCTGATCCTGCGTTCTCATTCTCTTTTCTTTCGGTCTGACTGAGGGGCTTGGCATAGTACGCTCTGATGGGAGGCGTTTTATTGCCTTCCTCGTAGCCCCCCCCCCTCATCGACCATCGCTGTTGCATCCGTCAAGGTTGCAATCGCCCCCGAGGTTTGATGCAGCTTCGCTCTCTTGCGACGTCTTCTCTCGGCTCCACTCAGTCTGACCCGATTCACATCGGTACCAGACTGGTCAGCCTTGTCAGACTTCGTGTGTTCGCCATCGCTGGCCCCACCCGAAGTTGCTTTTTCAATATTAAGATTTTTTAAATTGGTTTCCATTTTAGTCCCACGAGTACCGCGGTTAAGCGTTTTCACCTGGTGCATTGCCGCGATTGCCCAGGGCTTGGCTTGTCTCGGGTGGGTTACACACAAGACTACTCTCAGAGGTCGCCCAGGTTTCTGAGAGACACCATTAGCGACACAGCTCCCCCTGTGCCACGCAACCTTAGGCACGGTATGGCCGAGGCCATGGCTTACGCCGCTCACACACATGGATTGGGTGGATTCCTCTTAGCGACCGCGGGCAGCGGTAGTCCTTAAGACCTCCACCGCCCACGACCGAGCCTCCTCACTACGACAAAGTGGGAACCCAGTAGAGGGGGAAATATTGTAATTGCTTATCTGGCAATGTTTGATGGAAATTGTAAAATTATTGTTTGAGGAGAAAATTTCCAATTATAGGAATTTCCTTCCCTAGCGGGGAGGAATGTTATGAATAATATTATAAGAATAATATTATAAAATCCAGTTTATATTAAGTAATAATTAATTCATAGAAGTGAAGAAGTGGAACGAAACAATGAGTTCAACTTACTTCACTCATTGTTTTACTAAATCAGCGTTCATGTGCGACACTGTTTACTAGTTTCGTAACGTGACACGGTAAATTATTATATAAGCTGGACTCGCCAATATTCGGGAGTTCAGTCGTCAACATAAATCAAGCATAATACTTATTTTGTATCATCTTCGTAAATTTCTCATATTTATCCCTTCAGGATAACTATGAGTTAGTTTGAATGAATAAATGCCTCTAATTCTACCGAGTAAATAGACCGGATTCCAGTACCTACCCACAGTAGGGAGATTTATTTCCAATTAGCAGAACCCAGGGATTCATCCCTAACACTGCCTCAAAAGAGATCGATTTTCATGTAAGTCTCCTAATTTATTTAATTTTCTCTTTCCACCTCGCTTTCTCTTGACTTGCCTCTCCTTATTGCATTGCAATTTCCTATTCACTCTCCTAATGGTGTTTGGTTTGTTTTTTCGTTTGTATTTTCCTTCAGCAATTTTTTGTATCAGTGCGTCAAGCTGGTGCAAGTAACGAGCATCCTTCTGCGCACAATTTTCTATAACTTTTGTGACGTATTTTCAAAACAAACTCATCTTTTTCTTCTTTCATTCAAAAACATATATAAAATTCAAATAAGTGCGCCGTGAAACAGAAAACGATATATTTCAAAATTATTCAGAAGTAGGAGGGGTACAAAACTTTTTTTTCTTTCTCTTTCTTAGATCAATTCTACCCTCACTAGGAAAAATAAAACAAGCAACCGCTTTTAAGTTGCTTTTGTCGCTTAACAGACAAGAAGGAACTTCTCCCACCATCGTCATGTTACGTATTCACATACGTTTTTCTATAAATGATATTATCTTGAGCAAATTGAAAAGTTACGAACAATGGAATTATTCAATAATATAATAGACCATCGAAATGGGGTCCTCTACTTATTTGCAAATCGACAAATCAACTCACTCTAAATAATGAATTACCACATATATTTCAAGCAAGAGTCATATAAAAAACATTCTTAGACAAAAGACCGAAAAGGCTCTATATATAAATAAAATCAAAGAAACGAAAAGATAAAAAACCATTGACGATGGACGGAACAGTATTTCTCAAGTAGTAAGAGGGCATTATTGGCGAATTTCCCACGCTCCCTCCCCCATTTTTCCGGGAAGTGCACGTGCACGTTCCCCCCTCCCCCCTCGGCGGCATGCCTTTGAAGAGGTCGTCGGCGCGCTGGGGGGGCCCCCTGGGGTGCAGGGCCTCAAAGTTGCGGTCCGAGGGTCACAGGAAGTGGGTGGTTGGTGGAAAATGGCCGCCAGATAGAAACTGAGTGGCGGGTGGAAAGCGGGTGGTGGGTGGAAAAGGGGTGGCGGGTGGAAAGTGGGTGGAAAAGGGCTGGCGGGTAAATGGATAAACTGTCGGACAGGATATATCGGACGGGTGTTGGGAGTCAGGCCCCTCTGCTGGTGGTCCAACCCTGGAGGACGGCGTCGGCAAGAGTCCGGATGTCGCTCTCCAGGATATTGGAGCCACTGTCCTTGAGACTCCGGAGAGACATTACGCTTTTGAATTTTTTTTTCTTAACGGGATAACAAAGGATTGCAACCATGAATGACGCAAAGAGCGGACAATACGTTCTCTCTCTCTCTCTCTCTCTCTCTCTCTCTCTCTTTCTCTCTCTTTTAGT
>NW_021681271.1:102048-102279 GCF_001412515.2 Diachasma alloeum | reverse complement strand
TGTCGGGAGTCGGGCCCCTCTGCTGGTGGTCCAACCGTGGAGGACGGCGTCGGCAAGGGTCCGGATGTCGCTCTCCAGGATATTGGAGCCACTGTCCTTGAGACTCCGGAGAGACATTACGCTTTTGAATTTTTTGTTCTTAACGGGATAACAAAGGATTGCAACCATGAATGACGCAAAGAGCGGACAATACGTTCTCTCTCTCTCTCTCTCTCTCTCTCTCTCTCTCTC
>NW_021681271.1:95389-100269 GCF_001412515.2 Diachasma alloeum | reverse complement strand
GGTCAAGACGAGAATGGAATGGATATGTATACCATTTTCCAAGTATGCTACAACAAAGAACCGGCTGAATCCAACGAAGAAATAGAAGAGAGTTTCCGAATGATGTATAATCCTCCATCGCTGAGAAGCATCGCCATCGCTAGTTTATTAAACGATAGAAAATACGCGAAAAATGATAAGATTTTGCATTTGGTGAAAAGGGCAATCCTGTTTAATAGTGATGTGTTATTATACACAATGTGGAAATCAGGGATACGGTATTTCAGTGGTATAAAAAAAAGGAGATTATATAAAGCGAGAGTGGGCTAAAAATTTGCCTGCTCTCAATTCTATAGGGAGTGCAGCGAAGAATACTATTTCCCTGCGGGGGAGGAGACACTGATCTATAAGCAAAAACGACCAATCACTGATCTTTCTTTACAATAGCAAATGCAAACGAAGTGGGGTGAAAAAGAAAAACTAGAGGCTTATTTCTCATAGGATATTTAGGACTCCCCACCAAGGTTAGATTTTCCAAAATATGGAAAACTCGTAGCTCCTCCTCCTAACTAGTGTTGCATAAAAGAGCCTTACGAGGGTGTTTTGACTACATTTGCGTTTCCGGCAAAATGACATCAAGTCAAGTGAGCCCATCTCCCAAAAACAGTGGAAGTTTAGTGCGCCCAACAGGTTATAAGCCTGGAAATTTTAAACGAAAAGTACCTCGATATTCTGTGAACATGAAAAATCAAAACGGAATAAAAATAGTGAGCGATCGGATAGTGGAAAATGATAGTGAAGAAAACAAAAAGATTGAAAGAATACTAAAAAAAGTGAAACTCCAGCAACGTGAAACCTCCAACCCCGGAGCTGCCATAAACATTGGCCCTGGCACCCAAGTGACTGAAAAGAAGAAAAACTCGGGAGGACGGTTGAGCAATAAATCACCCCATAGCGCTCAAAGTGATTCCAAAATTGTGGATGCGAATAAAAAAAGTGAAATTATTCAAGTGAGCACGGAGGATAAAAACTTGTGGATGAATATGCTGGAAGACGATCTTGATATTTTCAATCAAGTGTGTGATGAAAATGTGCCCCTTGAAAATAAAAATGTGGTGGAAAAGCAGCAACAGCAGAAGGAAAAAATAAAGGATACTGATGAAAAGAAGCAAGAAAAAACACGCGCTCGTGAAAATCGCTTAAAAATCGCTGAAAAGAAGAAGGCCGAATTCAACGCTCGGGAAAGAAGGATGCAATTGGCCAAGGAAAAACAGAGGCAATTCAGGGCTCGTGAAAACCGCTTAAAAATCGCTAAAAAGAAGAAGGCTGAATTCAACGCTCGGGAAAGGAGGAGGCAACTGGCCAAGGAAAAACAGAGGCAATTCAGGGCTCGTGAGTTTGAAAAAAATCGCTCTGAGGACCATACATCGACAGAAATCACCCCCGAGAGCCCTGAGGTCGTGTCAGAGTCACAATTATCGATGGAAATCATCCCCGAGAGCCCTGAGATCGTGTCAGAGTCACAATCATCGCTGGAAATCATCCCCGAGAGCCCTGAGATCGTGTCAGAGTCACAATCATCGATGGAAATCATCCCAGAGACCCCGGAGACCATTGATCTTATTTCTCAGACTCCAGAAATGATACAGCCAATGGAGATCATCCCAGCAAGTCCAGAAACTGCTAATCGCATTTGGGAAACTTTGGACCCTATTGAAGCAATCCGAGTGACTCCAAAGACTCCATCAATAATCGATTTTGTGCTCGATCATCAAGGGGATGCTGCCCAGCCTAGACCATCAAATGAGATATCTCCAAGTCCTGAAGGTAAATATTTGAGATATATTCACATTAATTTGTTCGGAGTTTTGTGTATATTAATTGAATTTTATTTTTTTCTTGTTCCAGAGTGCCAAGAGCCTCGAAAGAGCATTGAGGAAATTGAGGCCGAATTAGCAGAGATTGCTGCAGCTCTGGAAAATCGGGAGCGCGAGGAAGAAAATGAACTCATGCAAGAAGAAGAAGTACACCGCATTCAAGATATGTCAACACAGCGTCAGCAGGAGCTTGACGAGATTGATAAGGAATTGGAGCAGATCGACAATCAGGACCGATTGGCCCGTCAGTCTCTCGATTTTGATCTGTTGTCCCCGAGTATGTTCTTTGACTGAAAATTTATTTATATTTTTGATAATTATGCATCATTTTGTAACATTTTTTTGAAACATTGAATAAACGGTAAATACATTTCAGCATTAAAAATGCGTTTCAGCTTTCATTTAAGGTAACCTTCAATATTCCCTCTCCTACGCCTTGCCGTCTTCCTGCCGCTGGAAGTCAGGGGAAGTTTCACTCTCTCCTTCCTCGTCTTGTTCCTGTTTCCTGCCCTTGAACGTCTTTTTCCTCCTCACTGTCCAGAGGGATTGAGGGGAATTTTCAATCTTTCCTTGTTTTTCACCCGTTTTCTTCCCTTGAACGTCTTTTTCCTCCTCACTGTCCAAAGGGTTTCAGGGGGCAGATGGTGGGAGGACTTCTGCAGCTATATAAGCTGCGAGGTCTCTCGAACCATCATATACAACCTCACCTTCGGTCCTCAGGATTATTTTGTGTTTTTGTGTTTTTTTGTTTTTGTGTTTTTTTTATTATAAAAATGGTGGTTCCAGTAATCGCCCAGGAGGATGTTTACAGGGTGGTAATCACCCGTATGGTAAGTTTTTATTTATTTATATTTTCAGTGTTTTTTTGTTTTACCGTGTTTTAGTGTTTCGTGTTTTCTAGTGATCTTTTTTTAGTGTTCGGTTTTCGTTTATTTTTTTCGATTTTCGTCTCGCGTTTTCCGTGTCCGCGTTATTTTAGTGCTCGCGTTTTTTATCGATTTGTGTCCGTGTTCTCGAGTGTTCGTTTTTCGTGAATTTTTTCGTGTTCGTTTTTCCGCGTTTCTTATCTTTCGTTTAATTTTTGTTCATTTTTTTTCGGTTTTCGTCGTTTTCTGTTCGTTTTTGAACCCCCCTCTTACGGAAAACCCATGTATCTTTTGTTCGGTTTTCGTTCGTTTTATTTTCGTTTTTTCGTCTGTTTTTTCGGTTTTTGTCAAAATTTTTTGCTCGCGTTCTCTGCCGTGAAAACTTCTTTCGTGTTAGATTTTTCTTTCGTTAAAAAAAACTTCTTGCTCGCGTTTTTCCATTAAAAAAAAATTATCATTCGCGTTTTTTCAATAAAAAAATTTTCATTATTTTTTAAAATCTTTTTTCAGATGCAGGAGACTAGGAGGGAGAGGGCCTACCTCAGAGCAGCCAACCAGTGGCTGCGTTGGGAGGACGAGGAGGGCGAAATTTTTGATGGCGAAGATATCTTCGCCATCAGAGCCCTTCATGGCAGGGCGGAGCGCTGGCTGGCGGATGCAGAGCACGAGGCTTACATGGTAAGTCTCTCTCTCTCTCTCTCTCTCTCTCTCTCTCTCTCTCTCTCTCTCTCTCACACACACACACACACACACACATACACACACATTCCCAAACTACTGTCTTTCTTTTTTCCTCATTTTTCATCTTTTATTAATTCATGTCTTTTTGTTTTTTTGTTCAGAGAGGCGATCGGTGGGAGGGCGGACTTGGCCCACTCACCTCCAGAGCTCGGTGGGTCCGGGCTCTAAGGCGTGAGGTCAGACGGCTGAAGGCCGAGAGCGAGCAAACTCTCGGCTTGTATGACGTGGAGGATTCATGGGGCCTTCACATCCTCTTCGGGCACTCCTCGCCCTGTCCAGACCAGAGCGAGGACAACTGGGACCTCGAGGAGTGGGAGTAAGACCCCGAAGAAGGAGAAAATTAGAAAAAAAAAATGTAATTGTAGTTTAAAAAAAAAAAGATGTATTTTTAGTTTCAAGTTTTAGATTAAAAAACATGTATTTTTTAGAATTAAGATTTTGAATAAAAGAAAATAATTATATATCCTTTTCCTTTATTTGAAAACAGTCCTTTGAAAAATTTACTTGTAGCATAAGGATTTAAAAAAAACAAAAAAAAAGTTCACATTTTTTTCGTTTATTTTGACAAGAAAAATTTACATTTACAAAAAACTTACTTTTAAAAACTTACATCTAATTATTATCTCAAAGAATATGAAATTCGCTTAAATCTAAAAAAATGAAATTGAAAATTTACATGTAGCTTATATCTACGAAAAAAACTTACTTCTGGTATTAAAACTTAAATTTAGTTGACTTCTACAAAAAATTACTCTAATCCATAATCTAATCCCTATACACTAGCTTAAAAAAAGGCCCAACGTATTCTTGATTCTCTCGTTTATTGAAAAAATGTGGGAAATAGCCTTTTGCAATATCTCCTAAACCAAAGGCCTTCGGTAAACTGGCTAAAGCCATATGGAAATAATTCAAACTATCTATAAACTTATTATCCCCAAAATCCATCAAAATTATATTTGTGCCGTTAATAATTGCTTTAATTTCGCTGTTTATTCGTTTCATAACATCTTTCAAAATGAATTGAGAGTCGTAACCCTTCGCGTTGTATGCAATACATATGACTTTTTTATACGCCTTACCCAGTGATGTAATATAATTCACAAATCCACGCACAGGATCGCCATCGTCAAAAACATGTTCTCGACGATTACACACACTGCGTGGGCTTCCAAGATTCTCCTCAGTTTTCATAATGTCGTCATCGTTCATCTCTGCACATCGGTCACATACAGTCTGGGCAACACAGAGTGTAGGCACGTGTATGTTGACGTCATCAGTCCCTTCCATCTTATCGTCTTGTCGCGTTTCAAAGTCGTAAAAAACAAACGCCACACGTTTCACCGTTGTTTTCTTCTTAAATTTCAATGTAGGCATGTCACACGGGTGAGATGCGGCTTCATCCTTCTGGCAGACAGAG